>NW_028324323.1:0-213457 GCF_058129835.1 Hydra viridissima
AGGGCCAAGGGATCCAAGAGGAGTCGGTGAAAGCCTCGAATTTGGCCACATTTTGCCCAAATTTCGACGTTTTGTATGGAAATTGAGCCTAAAACGGGGTTTTGTCGCCAAATCCGGTACTTGCCAGCGTCTCTGTTGATTGTCTTTGTCATTTTCGTGCTCAGCCTGATAGGTTACAACAGAATATGTCCAAAGGCTCCAAGAAATCTCGGTGAAAGGCTCCAATTTGACGAAATAATCACAGAATTGACATTACAAGCAAATTTAAAGCATTTCTGTGCATTTGTCGCAAAAATCGGTACTTACCACTGAATTGCTTGATGCCCTTGGGCATTTTTTTGCTCAGCCTGACAGGATACAACAGAATATGGCCAAGGGATCCAATGGGAGTCGGTGAAAGCCTCGAATTTGGCCACATTTGGCGCAAATTTCGACGTTTTGTATGGAAATTGAGCCAAAAACGGGGTTTTGTCGCCAAATCCGGTACTTGCCAGCCTCTCTGTTGATTGTCTTTGTCATTTTCGTGCTCAGCCTGACAGGATACAACAAAATAGGGCCAAGGGATCCAAGTGGAGTTGGTGAAAGCCTCGAATTTGGCCACATTTGGCCCAAATTTCGACGTTTTGTATGGAAATTGAGCCAAAAACGGGGTTTTGTCGCCAAATCCGGTACTTGCCAGCCTCTCTGTTGATTGTCTTTGTCATTTTCGTGCTCAGCCTGACAGGATACAACAAAATAGGGCCAAGGGATCCAAGAGGAGTCGGTGAAAGCCTCGAATTTGGCCTCATTTTGCCCAAATTTCGACGTTTTGTATGGAAATTGAGCCAAAAACGGGGTTTTGTCGCCAAATCCGGTACTTGCCAGCCTCTCTGTTGATTGTCTTTGTCATTTTCGTGCTCAGCCTGATAGGTTACAACAGAATATGTCCAAAGGCTCCAAGAAATCTCGGTGAAAGGCTCCAATTTGACGAAATAATCACAGAATTGACATTACAAGCAAATTCTAAGCATTTCTGTGCATTTGTCGCAAAAATCGGTACTTACCACTGAATTGCTTGATGCCCTTGGGCATTTTTTTGCTCAGCCTGACAGGATACAACAGAATATGGCCAAGGGATCCAATGGGAGTCGGTGAAAGCCTCGAATTTGGCCACATTTGGCGCAAATTTCGACGTTTTGTATGGAAATTGAGCCAAAAACGGGGTTTTGTCGCCAAATCCGGTACTTGCCAGCCTCTCTGTTGATTGTCTTTGTCATTTTCGTGCTCAGCCTGACAGGATACAACAAAATAGGGCCAAGGGATCGAAGAGGAGTCGGTGAAAGCCTCGAATTTGGCCACATTTGGCCCAAATTTCGACGTTTTGTATGGAAATTGAGCCAAAAACGGGGTTTTGTCGCCAAATCCGGTACTTGCCAGCGTCTCTTTGATTGTCTTTGTCATTTTCGTGCTCAGCCTGATAGGTTACAACAGAATATGTCCAAAGGCTCCAAGAAATCTCGGTGAAAGGCTCCAATTTGACGAAATAATCACAGAATTGACATTACAAGCAAATTCTAAGCATTTCTGTGCATTTGTCGCAAAAATCGGTACTTACCACTGAATTGCTTGATGCCCTTGGGCATTTTTTTGCTCAGCCTGACAGGATACAACAGAATATGGCCAAGGGATCCAATGGGAGTCGGTGAAAGCCTCGAATTTGGTCACATTTGGCCCAAATTTCGACGTTTTGTATGGAAATTGAGCCAAAAACGGGGTTTTGTCGCCAAATCCGGTACTTGCCAGCCTCTCTGTTGATTGTCTTTGTCATTTTCGTGCTCAGCCTGACAGGATACAACAAAATAGGGCCAAGGGATCCAAGAGGAGTCGGTGAAAGCCTCGAATTTGACGAAATAATCACAGAATTGACATTACAAGCAAATTCTAAGCATTTCTGTGCATTTGTCGCAAAAATCGGTACTTACCACTGAATTGCTTGATGCCCTTGAGCATTTTTTTGCTCAGCCTGACAGGATACAACAGAATATGGCCAAGGGATCCAATGGGAGTCGGTGAAAGCCTCGAATTTGGCCACATTTGGCCCAAATTTCGACGTTTTGTATGGAAATTGAGCCAAAAACGGGGTTTTGTGGCCAAATCCGGTACTTGCCAGCCTCTCTGTTGATTGTCTTTGTCATTTTCGTGCTCAGCCTGACAGGATACAACAAAATAGGGCCAAGGGATCCAAGAGGAGTCGGTGAAAGCCTCGAATTTGGCCACATTTGGCCCAAATTTCGACGTTTTGTATGGAAATTGAGCCAAAAACGAGGTTTTGTCGCCAAATCCGGTACTTGCCAGCGTCTCTGTTGATTGTCTTTGTCATTTTCGTGCTCAGCCTGATAGGTTACAACAGAATATGTCCAAAGGCTCCAAGAAATCTCGGTGAAAGGCTCCAATTTGACGAAATAATCACAGAATTGACATTACAAGCAAATTCTAAGCATTTCTGTGCATTTGTCGCAAAAATCGGTACTTACCACTGAATTGCTTGATGCCCTTGGGCATTTTTTTGCTCAGCCTGACAGGATACAACAGAATATGGCCAAGGGATCCAATGGGAGTCGGTGAAAGCCTCGAATTTGGTCACATTTGGCCCAAATTTCGACGTTTTGTATGGAAATTGAGCCAAAAACGGGGTTTTGTCGCCAAATCCGGTACTTGCCAGCGTCTCTGTTGATTGTCTTTGTCATTTTCGTGCTCAGCCTGACAGGATACAACAAAATAGGGCCAAGGGATCCAAGAGGAGTCGGTGAAAGCCTCGAATTTGGCCACATTTGGCCCAAATTTCGACGTTTTGTATGGATATTGAGCCAAAAACGGGGTTTTGTCGCCAAATCCGGTACTTGCCAGCGTCTCTGTTGATTGTCTTTGTCATTTTCGTGCTCAGCCTGATAGGTTACAACAGAATATGTCCAAAGGCTCCAAGAAATCTCGGTGAAAGGCTCCAATTTGACGAAATAATCACAGAATTGACATTACAAGCAAATTCTAAGCATTTCTGTGCATTTGTCGCAAAAATCGGTACTTACCACTGAATTGCTTGATGCCCTTGAGCATTTTTTTGCTCAGTTTGACAGGATACAACAGAATATGGCCAAGGGATCCAATGGGAGTCGGTGAAAGCCTCGAATTTGGCCACATTTGGCCCAAATTTCGACGTTTTGTATGGAAATTGAGCCAAAAACGGGGTTTTGTCGCCAAATCCGGTACTTGCCAGCCTCTCTGTTGATTGTCTTTGTCATTTTCGTGCTCAGCCTGACAGGATACAACAAAATAGGGCCAAGGGATCCAAGAGGAGTCGGTGAAAGCCTCGAATTTGGCCACATTTTGCCCAAATTTCGACGTTTTGTATGGAAATTGAGCCAAAAACGGGGTTTTGTCGCCAAATCCGGTACTTGCCAGCGTCTCTGTTGATTGTCTTTGTCATTTTCGTGCTCAGCCTGATAGGTTACAACAGAATATGTCCAAAGGCTCCAAGAAATCTCGGTGAAAGGCTCCAATTTGACGAAATAATCACAGAATTGACATTACAAGCAAATTTAAAGCATTTCTGTGCATTTGTCGCAAAAATCGGTACTTACCACTGAATTGCTTGATGCCCTTGGGCATTTTTTTGCTCAGCCTGACAGGATACAACAGAATATGGCCAAGGGATCCAATGGGAGTCGGTGAAAGCCTCGAATTTGGCCACATTTGGCGCAAATTTCGACGTTTTGTATGGAAATTGAGCCAAAAACGGGGTTTTGTCGCCAAATCCGGTACTTGCCAGCCTCTCTGTTGATTGTCTTTGTCATTTTCGTGCTCAGCCTGACAGGATACAACAAAATAGGGCCAAGGGATCCAAGTGGAGTTGGTGAAAGCCTCGAATTTGGCCACATTTGGCCCAAATTTCGACGTTTTGTATGGAAATTGAGCCAAAAACGGGGTTTTGTCGCCAAATCCGGTACTTGCCAGCCTCTCTGTTGATTGTCTTTGTCATTTTCGTGCTCAGCCTGACAGGATACAACAAAATAGGGCCAAGGGATCCAAGAGGAGTCGGTGAAAGCCTCGAATTTGGCCACATTTTGCCCAAATTTCGACGTTTTGTATGGAAATTGAGCCAAAAACGGGGTTTTGTCGCCAAATCCGGTACATGCCAGCGTCTCTGTTGATTGTCTTTGTCATTTTCGTGCTCAGCCTGATAGGTTACAACAGAATATGTCCAAAGGCTCCAAGAAATCTCGGTGAAAGGCTCCAATTTGACGAAATAATCACAGAATTGACATTACAAGCAAATTTAAAGCATTTCTGTGCATTTGTCGCAAAAATCGGTACTTACCACTGAATTGCTTGATGCCCTTGGGCATTTTTTTGCTCAGCCTGACAGGATACAACAGAATATGGCCAAGGGATCCAATGGGAGTCGGTGAAAGCCTCGAATTTGGCCACATTTGGCGCAAATTTCGACGTTTTGTATGGAAATTGAGCCAAAAACGGGGTTTTGTCGCCAAATCCGGTACTTGCCAGCCTCTCTGTTGATTGTCTTTGTCATTTTCGTGCTCAGCCTGACAGGATACAACAAAATAGGGCCAAGGGATCCAAGTGGAGTCGGTGAAAGCCTCGAATTTGGCCACATTTGGCCCAAATTTCGACGTTTTGTATGGAAATTGAGCCAAAAACGGGGTTTTGTCGCCAAATCCGGTACTTGCCAGCCTCTCTGTTGATTGTCTTTGTCATTTTCGTGCTCAGCCTGACAGGATACAACAAAATAGGGCCAAGGGATCCAAGAGGAGTCGGTGAAAGCCTCGAATTTGGCCTCATTTTGCCCAAATTTCGACGTTTTGTATGGAAATTGAGCCAAAAACGAGGTTTTGTCGCCAAATCCGGTACTTGCCAGCGTCTCTGTTGATTGTCTTTGTCATTTTCGTGCTCAACCTGATAGGTTACAACAGAATATGTCCAAAGGCTCCAAGAAATCTCGGTGAAAGGCTCCAATTTGACGAAATAATCACAGAATTGACATTACAAGCAAATTCTAAGCATTTCTGTGCATTTGTCGCAAAAATCGGTACTTACCACTGAATTGCTTGATGCCCTTGGGCATTTTTTTGCTCAGCCTGACAGGATACAACAGAATATGGCCAAGGGATCCAATGGGAGTCGGTGAAAGCCTCGAATTTGGCCACATTTGGCGCAAATTTCGACGTTTTGTATGGAAATTGAGCCAAAAACGGGGTTTTGTCGCCAAATCCGGTACTTGCCAGCCTCTCTGTTGATTGTCTTTGTCATTTTCGTGCTCAGCCTGACAGGATACAACAAAATAGGGCCAAGGGATCCAAGTGGAGTCGGTGAAAGCCTCGAAATTGGCCACATTTGGCCCAAATTTCGACGTTTTGTATGGAAATTGAGCCAAAAACGGGGTTTTGTCGCCAAATCCGGTACTTGCCAGCCTCTCTGTTGATTGTCTTTGTCATTTTCGTGCTCAGCCTGACAGGATACAACAAAATAGGGTCAAGGGATCCAAGAGGAGTCGGTGAAAGCCTCGAATTTGGCCTCATTTTGCCCAAAATTCGACGTTTTGTATGGAAATTGAGCCAAAAACGAGGTTTTGTCGCCATATCCGGTACTTGCCAGCGTCTCTGTTGATTGTCTTTGTCATTTTCGTGCTCAGCCTGATAGGTTACAACAGAATATGTCCAAAGGCTCCAAGAAATCTCGGTGAAAGGCTCCAATTTGACGAAATAATCACAGAATTGACATTACAAGCAAATTCTAAGCATTTCTGTGCATTTGTCGCAAAAATCGGTACTTACCACTGAATTGCTTGATGCCCTTGGGCATTTTTTTGCTCAGCCTGACAGGATACAACAGAATATGGCCAAGGGATCCAATGGGAGTCGGTGAAAGCCTCGAATTTGGTCACATTTGGCCCAAATTTCGACGTTTTGTATGGAAATTGAGCCAAAAACGGGGTTTTGTCGCCAAATCCGGTACTTGCCAGCCTCTCTGTTGATTGTCTTTGTCATTTTCGTGCTCAGCCTGACAGGATACAACAAAATAGGGCCAAGGGATCCAAGAGGAGTCGGTGAAAGCCTCGAATTTGGCCACATTTGGCCCAAATTTCGACGTTTTGTATGGAAATTGAGCCAAAAACGGGGTTTTGTCGCCAAATCCGGTACTTGCCAGCGTCTCTGTTGATTGTCTTTGTCATTTTCGTGCTCAGCCTGATAGGTTACAACAGAATATGTCCAAAGGCTCCAAGAAATCTCGGTGAAAGGCTCCAATTTGACGAAATAATCACAGAATTGACATTACAAGCAAATTCTAAGCATTTCTGTGCATTTGTCGCAAAAATCGGTACTTACCACTAAATTGCTTGATGCCCTTGGGCATTTTTTTGCTCAGCCTGACAGGATACAACAGAATATGGCCAAGGGATCCAATGGGAGTCGGTGAAAGCCTCGAATTTGGCCACATTTGGCGCAAATTTCGACGTTTTGTATGGAAATTGAGCCAAAAACGGGGTTTTGTCGCCAAATCCGGTACTTGCCAGCCTCTCTGTTGATTGTCTTTGTCATTTTCGTGCTCAGCCTGACAGGATACAACAAAATAGGGCCAAGGGATCCAAGAGGAGTCGGTGAAAGCCTCGAATTTGGCCACATTTGGCCCAAATTTCGACGTTTTGTATGGAAATTGAGCCAAAAACGGGGTTTTGTCGCCAAATCCGGTACTTGCCAGCGTCTCTGTTGATTGTCTTTGTCATTTTCGTGCTCAGCCTGATAGGTTACAACAGAATATGTCCAAAGGCTCCAAGAAATCTCGGTGAAAGGCTCCAATTTGACGAAATAATCACAGAATTGACATTACAAGCAAATTTAAAGCATTTCTGTGCATTTGTCGCAAAAATCGGTACTTACCACTGAATTGCTTGATGCCCTTGGGCATTTTTTTGCTCAGCCTGACAGGATACAACAGAATATGGCCAAGGGATCCAATGGGAGTCGGTGAAAGCCTCGAATTTGGCCACATTTGGCGCAAATTTCGACGTTTTGTATGGAAATTGAGCCAAAAACGGGGTTTTGTCGCCAAATCCGGTACTTGCCAGCCTCTCTGTTGATTGTCTTTGTCATTTTCGTGCTCAGCCTGACAGGATACAACAAAATAGGGCCAAGGGATCCAAGAGGAGTCGGTGAAAGCCTCGAATTTGGCCACATTTTGCCCAAATTTCGACGTTTTGTATGGAAATTGAGCCAAAAACGGGGTTTTGTCGCCAAATCCGGTACTTGCCAGCCTCTCTGTTGATTGTCTTTGTCATTTTCGTGCTCAGCCTGATAGGTTACAACAGAATATGTCCAAAGGCTCCAAGAAATCTCGGTGAAAGGCTCCAATTTGACGAAATAATCACAGAATTGACATTACAAGCAAATTTAAAGCATTTCTGTGCATTTGTCGCAAAAATCGGTACTTACCACTGAATTGCTTGATGCCCTTGGGCATTTTTTTGCTCAGCCTGACAGGATACAACAGAATATGGCCAAGGGATCCAATGGGAGTCGGTGAAAGCCTCGAATTTGGCCACATTTGGCCCAAATTTCGACGTTTTGTATGGAAATTGAGCCAAAAACGGGGTTTTGTCGCCAAATCCGGTACTTGCCAGCCTCTCTGTTGATTGTCTTTGTCATTTTCGTGCTCAGCCTGACAGGATACAACAAAATAGGGCCAAGGGATCCAAGTGGAGTTGGTGAAAGCCTCGAATTTGGCCACATTTGGCCCAAATTTCGACGTTTTGTATGGAAATTGAGCCAAAAACGGGGTTTTGTCGCCAAATCCGGTACTTGCCAGCCTCTCTGTTGATTGTCTTTGTCATTTTCGTGCTCAGCCTGACAGGATACAACAAAATAGGGCCAAGGGATCCAAGAGGAGTCGGTGAAAGCCTCGAATTTGGCCTCATTTTGCCCAAATTTCGACGTTTTGTATGGAAATTGAGCCAAAAACGGGGTTTTGTCGCCAAATCCGGTACTTGCCAGCCTCTCTGTTGATTGTCTTTGTCATTTTCGTGCTCAGCCTGATAGGTTACAACAGAATATGTCCAAAGGCTCCAAGAAATCTCGGTGAAAGGCTCCAATTTGACGAAATAATCACAGAATTGACATTACAAGCAAATTCTAAGCATTTCTGTGCATTTGTCGCAAAAATCGGTACTTACCACTGAATTGCTTGATGCCCTTGGGCATTTTTTTGCTCAGCCTGACAGGATACAACAGAATATGGCCAAGGGATCCAATGGGAGTCGGTGAAAGCCTCGAATTTGGCCACATTTGGCGCAAATTTCGACGTTTTGTATGGAAATTGAGCCAAAAACGGGGTTTTGTCGCCAAATCCGGTACTTGCCAGCCTCTCTGTTGATTGTCTTTGTCATTTTCGTGCTCAGCCTGACAGGATACAACAAAATAGGGCCAAGGGATCCAAGAGGAGTCGGTGAAAGCCTCGAATTTGGCCACATTTTGCCCAAATTTCGACGTTTTGTATGGAAATTGAGCCAAAAACGGGGTTTTGTCGCCAAATCCGGTACTTGCCAGCCTCTCTGTTGATTGTCTTTGTCATTTTCGTGCTCAGCCTGATAGGTTACAACAGAATATGTCCAAAGGCTCCAAGAAATCTCGGTGAAAGGCTCCAATTTGACGAAATAATCACAGAATTGACATTACAAGCAAATTCTAAGCATTTCTGTGCATTTGTCGCAAAAATCGGTACTTACCACTGAATTGCTTGATGCCCTTGGGCATTTTTTTGCTCAGCCTGACAGAATACAACAAAATAGGGCCAAGGGATCCAAGAGGAGTTGGTGAAAGCCTTGAATTTGGCCACATTTTGCCCAAATTTCGACGTTTTGTATGGAAATTGAGCCAAAAACGGGGTTTTGTCGCCAAATCCGGTACTTGCCAGCCTCTCTGTTGATTGTCTTTGTCATTTTCGTGCTCAGCCTGATAGGTTACAACAGAATATGTCCAAAGGCTCCAAGAAATCTCGGTGAAAGGCTCCAATTTGACGAAATAATCACAGAATTGACATTACAAGCAAATTCTAAGCATTTCTGTGCATTTGTCGCAAAAATCGGTACTTACCACTAAATTGCTTGATGCCCTTGGGCATTTTTTTGCTCAGCCTGACAGGATAAAACAGAATATGGCCAAGGGATCCAATGGGAGTCGGTGAAAGCCTCGAATTTGGCCACATTTGGCGCAAATTTCGACGTTTTGTATGGAAATTGAGCCAAAAACGGGGTTTTGTCGCCAAATCCGGTACTTGCCAGCCTCTCTGTTGATTGTCTTTGTCATTTTCGTGCTCAGCCTGACAGGATACAACAAAATAGGGCCAAGGGATCCAAGAGGAGTCGGTGAAAGCCTCGAATTTGGCCACATTTGGCCCAAATTTCGACGTTTTGTATGGAAATTGAGCCAAAAACGGGGTTTTGTCGCCAAATCCGGTACTTGCCAGCGTCTCTGTTGATTGTTTTTGTCATTTTCGTGCTCAGCCTGATAGGTTACAACAGAATATGTCCAAAGGCTCCAAGAAATCTCGGTGAAAGGCTCCAATTTGACGAAATAATCACAGAATTGACATTACAAGCATATTCTAAGCATTTCTGTGCATTTGTCGCAAAAATCGGTACTTACCACTGAATTGCTTGATGCCCTTGAGCATTTTTTTGCTCAGCCTGACAGGATACAACAGAATATGGCCAAGGGATCCAATGGGAGTCGGTGAAAGCCTCGAATTTGGCCACATTTGGCGCAAATTTCGACGTTTTGTATGGAAATTGAGCCAAAAACGGGGTTTTGTCGCCAAATCCGGTACTTGCCAGCCTCTCTGTTGATTGTCTTTGTCATTTTCGTGCTCAGCCTGACAGGATACAACAAAATAGGGCCAAGGGATCCAAGTGGAGTCGGTGAAAGCCTCGAATTTGGCCACATTTGGCCCAAATTTCGACGTTTTGTATGGAAATTGAGCCAAAAACGGGGTTTTGTCGCCAAATCCGGTACTTGCCAGCCTCTCTGTTGATTGTCTTTGTCATTTTCGTGCTCAGCCTGACAGGATACAACAAAATAGGGCCAAGGGATCCAAGAGGAGTCGGTGAAAGCCTCGAATTTGGCCTCATTTTGCCCAAATTTCGACGTTTTGTATGGAAATTGAGCCAAAAACGGGGTTTTGTCGCCAAATCCGGTACTTGCCAGCCTCTCTGTTGATTGTCTTTGTCATTTTCGTGCTCAGCCTGATAGGTTACAACAGAATATGTCCAAAGGCTCCAAGAAATCTCGGTGAAAGGCTCCAATTTGACGAAATAATCACAGAATTGACATTACAAGCAAATTCTAAGCATTTCTGTGCATTTATCGCAAAAATCGGTACTTACCACTGAATTGCTTGATGCCCTTGGGCATTTTTTTGCTCAGCCTGACAGGATACAACAGAATATGGCCAAGGGATCCAATGGGAGTCGGTGAAAGCCTCGAATTTGGCCACATTTGGCGCAAATTTCGACGTTTTGTATGGAAATTGAGCCAAAAACGGGGTTTTGTCGCCAAATCCGGTACTTGCCAGCCTCTCTGTTGATTGTCTTTGTCATTTTCGTGCTCAGCCTGACAGGATACAACAAAATAGGGCCAAGGGATCGAAGAGGAGTCGGTGAAAGCCTCGAATTTGGCCACATTTGGCCAAAATTTCGACGTTTTGTATGGAAATTGAGCCAAAAACGGGGTTTTGTCGCCAAATCCGGTACTTGCCAGCGTCTCTGTTGATTGTCTTTGTCATTTTCGTGCTCAGCCTGATAGGTTACAACAGAATATGTCCAAAGGCTCCAAGAAATCTCGGTGAAAGGCTCCAATTTGACGAAATAATCACAGAATTGACATTACAAGCAAATTCTAAGCATTTCTGTGCATTTGTCGCAAAAATCGGTACTTACCACTGAATTGCTTGATGCCCTTGGGCATTTTTTTGCTCAGCCTGACAGGATACAATAGAATATGGCCAAGGGATCCAATGGGAGTCGGTGAAAGCCTCGAATTTGGTCACATTTGGCCCAAATTTCGACGTTTTGTATGGAAATTGAGCCAAAAACGGGGTTTTGTCGCCAAATCCGGTACTTGCCAGCCTCTCTGTTGATTGTCTTTGTCATTTTCGTGCTCAGCCTGACAGGATACAACAAAATAGGGCCAAGGGATCCAAGAGGAGTCGGTGAAAGCCTCGAATTTGGCCACATTTTTTCCCAAATTTCGACGTTTTGTATGGAAATTGAGCCAAAAACGGGGTTTTGTCGCCAAATCCGGTACTTGCCAGCCTCTCTGTTGATTGTCTTTGTCATTTTCGTGCTCAGCCTGATAGGTTACAACAGAATATGTCCAAAGGCTCCAAGAAATCTCGGTGAAAGGCTCCAATTTGACGAAATAATCACAGAATTGACATTACAAGCAAATTCTAAGCATTTCTGTGCATTTGTCGCAAAAATCGGTACTTACCACTGAATTGCTTGATGCCCTTGGGCATTTTTTTGCTCAGCCTGACAGGATACAACAGAATATGGCCAAGGGATCCAATGGGAGTCGGTGAAAGCCTCGAATTTGGCCACATTTGGCGCAAATTTCGACGTTTTGTATGGAAATTGAGCCAAAAACGGGGTTTTGTCGCCAAATCCGGTACTTGCCAGCCTCTCTGTTGATTGTCTTTGTCATTTTCGTGCTCAGCCTGACAGGATACAACAAAATAGGGCCAAGGGATCGAAGAGGAGTCGGTGAAAGCCTCGAATTTGGCCACATTTGGCCCAAATTTCGACGTTTTGTATGGAAATTGAGCCAAAAACGGGGTTTTGTCGCCAAATCCGGTACTTGCCAGCGTCTCTGTTGATTGTCTTTGTCATTTTCGTGCTCAGCCTGATAGGTTACAACAGAATATGTCCAAAGGCTCCAAGAAATCTCGGTGAAAGGCTCCAATTTGACGAAATAATCACAGAATTGACATTACAAGCAAATTTAAAGCATTTCTGTGCATTTGTCGCAAAAATCGGTACTTACCACTGAATTGCTTGATGCCCTTGGGCATTTTTTTGCTCAGCCTGACAGGATACAACAGAATATGGCCAAGGGATCCAATGGGAGTCGGTGAAAGCCTCGAATTTGGTCACATTTGGCCCAAATTTCGACGTTTTGTATGGAAATTGAGCCAAAAACGGGGTTTTGTCGCCAAATCCGGTACTTGCCAGCCTCTCTGTTGATTGTCTTTGTCATTTTCGTGCTCAGCCTGACAGGATACAACAAAATAGGGCCAAGGGATCCAAGAGGAGTCGGTGAAAGCCTCGAATTTGGCCACATTTGGCCCAAATTTCGACGTTTTGTATGGATATTGAGCCAAAAACGGGGTTTTGTCGCCAAATCCGGTACTTGCCAGCGTCTCTGTTGATTGTCTTTGTCATTTTCGTGCTCAGCCTGATAGGTTACAACAGAATATGTCCAAAGGCTCCAAGAAATCTCGGTGAAAGGCTCCAATTTGACGAAATAATCACAGAATTGACATTACAAGCAAATTCTAAGCATTTCTGTGCATTTGTCGCAAAAATCGGTACTTACCACTGAATTGCTTGATGCCCTTGAGCATTTTTTTGCTCAGTTTGACAGGATACAACAGAATATGGCCAAGGGATCCAATGGGAGTCGGTGAAAGCCTCGAATTTGGCCACATTTGGCCCAAATTTCGACGTTTTGTATGGAAATTGAGCCAAAAACGGGGTTTTGTCGCCAAATCCGGTACTTGCCAGCCTCTCTGTTGATTGTCTTTGTCATTTTCGTGCTCAGCCTGACAGGATACAACAAAATAGGGCCAAGGGATCCAAGAGGAGTCGGTGAAAGCCTCGACTTTGGCCACATTTTGCCCAAATTTCGACGTTTTGTATGGAAATTGAGCCAAAAACGGGGTTTTGTCGCCAAATCCGGTACTTGCCAGCGTCTCTGTTGATTGTCTTTGTCATTTTCGTGCTCAGCCTGATAGGTTACAACAGAATATGTCCAAAGGCTCCAAGAAATCTCGGTGAAAGGCTCCAATTTGACGAAATAATCACAGAATTGACATTACAAGCAAATTTAAAGCATTTCTGTGCATTTGTCGCAAAAATCGGTACTTACCACTGAATTGCTTGATGCCCTTGGGCATTTTTTTGCTCAGCCTGACAGGATACAACAGAATATGGCCAAGGGATCCAATGGGAGTCGGTGAAAGCCTCGAATTTGGCCACATTTGGCGCAAATTTCGACGTTTTGTATGGAAATTGAGCCAAAAACGGGGTTTTGTCGCCAAATCCGGTACTTGCCAGCCTCTCTGTTGATTGTCTTTGTCATTTTCGTGCTCAGCCTGACAGGATACAACAAAATAGGGCCAAGGGATCGAAGAGGAGTCGGTGAAAGCCTCGAATTTGGCCACATTTGGCCCAAATTTCGACGTTTTGTATGGAAATTGAGCCAAAAACGGGGTTTTGTCGCCAAATCCGGTACTTGCCAGCGTCTCTGTTGATTGTCTTTGTCATTTTCGTGCTCAGCCTGATAGGTTACAACAGAATATGTCCAAAGGCTCCAAGAAATCTCGGTGAAAGGCTCCAATTTGACGAAATAATCACAGAATTGACATTACAAGCAAATTCTAAGCATTTCTGTGCATTTGTCGCAAAAATCGGTACTTACCACTGAATTGCTTGATGCCCTTGGGCATTTTTTTGCTCAGCCTGACAGGATACAACAGAATATGGCCAAGGGATCCAATGGGAGTCGGTGAAAGCCTCGAATTTGGTCACATTTGGCCCAAATTTCGACGTTTTGTATGGAAATTGAGCCAAAAACGGGGTTTTGTCGCCAAATCCGGTACTTGCCAGCCTCTCTGTTGATTGTCTTTGTCATTTTCGTGCTCAGCCTGACAGGATACAACAAAATAGGGCCAAGGGATCCAAGAGGAGTTGGTGAAAGCCTCGAATTTGGCCACATTTGGCCCAAATTTCGACGTTTTGTATGGAAATTGAGCCAAAAACGGGGTTTTGTCGCCAAATCCGGTACTTGCCAGCGTCTCTGTTGATTGTCTTTGTCATTTTCGTGCTCAGCCTGATAGGTTACAACAGAATATGTCCAAAGGCTCCAAGAAATCTCGGTGAAAGGCTCCAATTTGACGAAATAATCACAGAATTGACATTACAAGCAAATTCTAAGCATTTCTGTGCATTTGTCGCAAAAATCGGTACTTACCACTGAATTGCTTGATGCCCTTGGGCATTTTTTTGCTCAGCCTGACAGGATACAACAGAATATGGCCAAGGGATCCAATGGGAGTCGGTGAAAGCCTCGAATTTGGCCACATTTGGCGCAAATTTCGACGTTTTGTATGGAAATTGAGCAAAAAACGGGGTTTTGTCGCCAAATCCGGTACTTGCCAGCCTCTCTGTTGATTGTCTTTGTCATTTTCGTGCTCAGCCTGAATGGATACAACAAAATAGGGCCAAGGGATCCAAGAGGAGTCGGTGAAAGCCTCGAATTTGGCCACATTTGGCCCAAATTTCGACGTTTTGAATGGAAATTGAGCCAAAAACGGGGTTTTGTCGCCAAATCCGGTACTTGCCAGCGTCTCTGTTGATTGTCTTTGTCATTTTCGTGCTCAGCCTGATAGGTTACAACAGAATATGTCCAAAGGCTCCAAGAAATCTCGGTGAAAGGCTCCAATTTGACGAAATAATCACAGAATTGACATTACAAGCAAATTCTAAGCATTTCTGTGCATTTGTCGCAAAAATCGGTACTTACCACTGAATTGCTTGATGCCCTTGGGCATTTTTTTGCTCAGCCTGACAGGATACAACAGAATATGGCCAAGGGATCCAATGGGAGTCGGTGAAAGCCTCGAATTTGGCCACATTTGGCCCAAATTTCGACGTTTTGTATGGAAATTGAGCCAAAAACGGGGTTTTGTCGCCAAATCCGGTACTTGCCAGCCTCTCTGTTGATTGTCTTTGTCATTTTCGTGCTCAGCCTGACAGGATACAACAAAATAGGGCCAAGGGATCCAAGAGGAGTCGGTGAAAGCCTCGAATTTGGCCACATTTGGCCCAAATTTCGACGTTTTGTATGGAAATTGAGCCAAAAACGGGGTTTTGTCGCCAAATCCGGTACTTGCCAGCGTCTCTGTTGATTGTCTTTGTCATTTTCGTGCTCAGCCTGATAGGTTACAACAGAATATGTCCAAAGGCTCCAAGAAATCTCGGTGAAAGGCTCCAATTTGACGAAATAATCACAGAATTGACATTACAAGCAAATTCTAAGCATTTCTGTGCATTTGTCGCAAAAATCGGTACTTACCACTGAATTGCTTGATGCCCTTGGGCATTTTTTTGCTCAGCCTGACAGGATACAACAGAATATGGCCAAGGGATCCAATGGGAGTCGGTGAAAGCCTCGAATTTGGCCACATTTGGCGCAAATTTCGACGTTTTGTATGGAAATTGAGCCAAAATCGGGGTTTTGTCGCCAAATCCGGTACTTGCCAGCCTCTCTGTTGATTGTCTTTGTCATTTTCGTGCTCAGCCTGACAGGATACAACAAAATAGGGCCAAGGGATCCAAGAGGAGTCGGTGAAAGCCTCGAATTTGGCCACATTTGGCCCAAATTTCGACGTTTTGTATGGAAATTGAGCCAAAAACGGGGTTTTGTCGCCAAATCCGGTACTTGCCAGCGTCTCTGTTGATTGTCTTTGTCATTTTCGTGCTCAGCCTGATAGGTTACAACAGAATATGTCCAAAGGCTCCAAGAAATCTCGGTGAAAGGCTCCAATTTGACGAAATAATCACAGAATTGACATTACAAGCAAATTTAAAGCATTTCTGTGCATTTGTCGCAAAAATCGGTACTTACCACTGAATTGCTTGATGCCCTTGGGCATTTTTTTGCTCAGCCTGACAGGATACAACAGAATATGGCCAAGGGATCCAATGGGAGTCGGTGAAAGCCTCGAATTTGGCCACATTTGGCGCAAATTTCGACGTTTTGTATGGAAATTGAGCCAAAAACGGGGTTTTGTCGCCAAATCCGGTACTTGCCAGCCTCTCTGTTGATTGTCTTTGTCATTTTCGTGCTCAGCCTGACAGGATACAACAAAATAGGGCCAAGGGATCCAAGAGGAGTCGGTGAAAGCCTCGAATTTGGCCACATTTTGCCCAAATTTCGACGTTTTGTATGGAAATTGAGCCAAAAACGGGGTTTTGTCGCCAAATCCGGTACTTGCCAGCCTCTCTGTTGATTGTCTTTGTCATTTTCGTGCTCAGCCTGATAGGTTACAACAGAATATGTCCAAAGGCTCCAAGAAATCTCGGTGAAAGGCTCCAATTTGACGAAATAATCACAGAATTGACATTACAAGCAAATTCTAAGCATTTCTGTGCATTTGTCGCAAAAATCGGTACTTACCACTGAATTGCTTGATGCCCTTGAGCATTTTTTTGCTCAGTTTGACAGGATACAACAGAATATGGCCAAGGGATCCAATGGGAGTCGGTGAAAGCCTCGAATTTGGCCACATTTGGCCCAAATTTCGACGTTTTGTATGGAAATTGAGCCAAAAACGGGGTTTTGTCGCCAAATCCGGTACTTGCCAGCCTCTCTGTTGATTGTCTTTGTCATTTTCGTGCTCAGCCTGACAGGATACAACAAAATAGGGCCAAGGGATCCAAGAGGAGTCGGTGAAAGCCTCGAATTTGGCCACATTTTGCCCAAATTTCGACGTTTTGTATGGAAATTGAGCCAAAAACGGGGTTTTGTCGCCAAATCCGGTACTTGCCAGCGTCTCTGTTGATTGTCTTTGTCATTTTCGTGCTCAGCCTGATAGGTTACAACAGAATATGTCCAAAGGCTCCAAGAAATCTCGGTGAAAGGCTCCAATTTGACGAAATAATCACAGAATTGACATTACAAGCAAATTTAAAGCATTTCTGTGCATTTGTCGCAAAAATCGGTACTTACCACTGAATTGCTTGATGCCCTTGGGCATTTTTTTGCTCAGCCTGACAGGATACAACAGAATATGGCCAAGGGATCCAATGGGAGTCGGTGAAAGCCTCGAATTTGGCCACATTTGGCGCAAATTTCGACGTTTTGTATGGAAATTGAGCCAAAAACGGGGTTTTGTCGCCAAATCCGGTACTTGCCAGCCTCTCTGTTGATTGTCTTTGTCATTTTCGTGCTCAGCCTGACAGGATACAACAAAATAGGGCCAAGGGATCCAAGTGGAGTCGGTGAAAGCCTCGAATTTGGCCACATTTGGCCCAAATTTCGACGTTTTGTATGGAAATTGAGCCAAAAACGGGGTTTTGTCGCCAAATCCGGTACTTGCCAGCCTCTCTGTTGATTGTCTTTGTCATTTTCGTGCTCAGCCTGACAGGATACAACAAAATAGGGCCAAGGGATCCAAGAGGAGTCGGTGAAAGCCTCGAATTTGGCCTCATTTTGCCCAAATTTCGACGTTTTGTATGGAAATTGAGCCAAAAACGGGGTTTTGTCGCCAAATCCGGTACTTGCCAGCCTCTCTGTTGATTGTCTTTGTCATTTTCGTGCTCAGCCTGATAGGTTACAACAGAATATGTCCAAAGGCTCCAAGAAATCTCGGTGAAAGGCTCCAATTTGACGAAATAATCACAGAATTGACATTACAAGCAAATTCTAAGCATTTCTGTGCATTTGTCGCAAAAATCGGTACTTACCACTGAATTGCTTGATGCCCTTGGGCATTTTTTTGCTCAGCCTGACAGGATACAACAGAATATGGCCAAGGGATCCAATGGGAGTCGGTGAAAGCCTCGAATTTGGCCACATTTGGCGCAAATTTCGACGTTTTGTATGGAAATTGAGCCAAAAACGGGGTTTTGTCGCCAAATCCGGTACTTGCCAGCCTCTCTGTTGATTGTCTTTGTCATTTTCGTGCTCAGCCTGACAGGATACAACAAAATAGGGCCAAGGGATCGAAGAGGAGTTGGTGAAAGCCTCGAATTTGGCCACATTTGGCCCAAATTTCGACGTTTTGTATGGAAATTGAGCCAAAAACGGGGTTTTGTCGCCAAATCCGGTACTTGCCAGCGTCTCTGTTGATTGTCTTTGTCATTTTCGTGCTCAGCCTGATAGGTTACAACAGAATATGTCCAAAGGCTCCAAGAAATCTCGGTGAAAGGCTCCAATTTGACGAAATAATCACAGAATTGACATTACAAGCAAATTCTAAGCATTTCTGTGCATTTGTCGCAAAAATCGGTACTTACCACTGAATTGCTTGATGCCCTTGGGCATTTTTTTGCTCAGCCTGACAGGATACAACAGAATATGGCCAAGGGATCCAATGGGAGTCGGTGAAAGCCTCGAATTTGGCCACATTTGGCGCAAATTTCGACGTTTTGTATGGAAATTGAGCCAAAAACGGGGTTTTGTCGCCAAATCCGGTACTTGCCAGCCTCTCTGTTGATTGTCTTTGTCATTTTCGTGCTCAGCCTGACAGGATACAACAAAATAGGGCCAAGGGATCCAAGTGGAGTCGGTGAAAGCCTCGAATTTGGCCACATTTTTTCCCAAATTTCGACGTTTTGTATGGAAATTGAGCCAAAAACGGGGTTTTGTCGCCAAATCCGGTACTTGCCAGCCTCTCTGTTGATTGTCTTTGTCATTTTCGTGCTCAGCCTGATAGGTTACAACAGAATATGTCCAAAGGCTCCAAGAAATCTCGGTGAAAGGCTCCAATTTGACGAAATAATCACAGAATTGACATTACAAGCAAATTCTAAGCATTTCTGTGCATTTGTCGCAAAAATCGGTACTTACCACTGAATTGCTTGATGCCCTTGGGCATTTTTTTGCTCAGCCTGACAGGATACAACAGAATATGGCCAAGGGATCCAATGGGAGTCGGTGAAAGCCTCGAATTTGGCCACATTTGGCCCAAATTTCGACGTTTTGTATGGAAATTGAGCCAAAAACGGGGTTTTGTCGCCAAATCCGGTACTTGCCAGCCTCTCTGTTGATTGTCTTTGTCATTTTCGTGCTCAGCCTGACAGGATACAACAAAATAGGGCCAAGGGATCCAAGAGGAGTCGGTGAAAGCCTCAAATTTGGCCACATTTTGCCCAAATTTCGACGTTTTGTATGGAAATTCAGCCAAAAACGGGGTTTTGTCGCCAAATCCGGTACTTGCCAGCCTCTCTGTTGATTGTCTTTGTCATTTTCGTGCTCAGCCTGATAGGTTACAACAGAATATGTCCAAAGGCTCCAAGAAATCTCGGTGAAAGGCTCCAATTTGACGAAATAATCACAGAATTGACATTACAAGCAAATTCTAAGCATTTCTGTGCATTTGTCGCAAAAATCGGTACTTACCACTGAATTGCTTGATGCCCTTGGGCATTTTTTTGCTCAGCCTGACAGAATACAACAAAATAGGGCCAAGGGATCCAAGAGGAGTCGGTGAAAGCCTTGAATTTGGCCACATTTTGCCCAAATTTCGACGTTTTGTATGGAAATTGAGCCAAAAACGGGGTTTTGTCGCCAAATCCGGTACTTGCCAGCCTCTCTGTTGATTGTCTTTGTCATTTTCGTGCTCAGCCTGATAGGTTACAACAGAATATGTCCAAAGGCTCCAAGAAATCTCGGTGAAAGGCTCCAATTTGACGAAATAATCACAGAATTGACATTACAAGCAAATTCTAAGCATTTCTGTGCATTTGTCGCAAAAATCGGTACTTACCACTAAATTGCTTGATGCCCTTGGGCATTTTTTTGCTCAGCCTGACAGGATAAAACAGAATATGGCCAAGGGATCCAATGGGAGTCGGTGAAAGCCTCGAATTTGGCCACATTTGGCGCAAATTTCGACGTTTTGTATGGAAATTGAGCCAAAAACGGGGTTTTGTCGCCAAATCCGGTACTTGCCAGCCTCTCTGTTGATTGTCTTTGTCATTTTCGTGCTCAGCCTGACAGGATACAACAAAATAGGGCCAAGGGATCCAAGAGGAGTCGGTGAAAGCCTCGAATTTGGCCACATTTGGCCCAAATTTCGACGTTTTGTATGGAAATTGAGCCAAAAACGGGGTTTTGTCGCCAAATCCGGTACTTGCCAGCGTCTCTGTTGATTGTTTTTGTCATTTTCGTGCTCAGCCTGATAGGTTACAACAGAATATGTCCAAAGGCTCCAAGAAATCTCGGTGAAAGGCTCCAATTTGACGAAATAATCACAGAATTGACATTACAAGCAAATTCTAAGCATTTCTGTGCATTTGTCGCAAAAATCGGTACTTACCACTGAATTGCTTGATGCCCTTGAGCATTTTTTTGCTCAGCCTGACAGGATACAACAGAATATGGCCAAGGGATCCAATGGGAGTCGGTGAAAGCCTCGAATTTGGCCACATTTGGCCCAAATTTCGACGTTTTGTATGGAAATTGAGCCAAAAACGGGGTTTTGTGGCCAAATCCGGTACTTGCCAGCCTCTCTGTTGATTGTCTTTGTCATTTTCGTGCTCAGCCTGACAGGATACAACAAAATAGGGCCAAGGGATCCAAGAGGAGTCGGTGAAAGCCTCGAATTTGGCCACATTTGGCCCAAATTTCGACGTTTTGTATGGAAATTGAGCCAAAAACGAGGTTTTGTCGCCAAATCCGGTACTTGCCAGCGTCTCTGTTGATTGTCTTTGTCATTTTCGTGCTCAGCCTGATAGGTTACAACAGAATATGTCCAAAGGCTCCAAGAAATCTCGTTGAAAGGCTCCAATTTGACGAAATAATCACAGAATTGACATTACAAGCAAATTCTAAGCATTTCTGTGCATTTGTCGCAAAAATCGGTACTTACCACTGAATTGCTTGATGCCCTTGGGCATTTTTTTGCTCAGCCTGACAGGATACAACAGAATATGGCCAAGGGATCCAATGGGAGTCGGTGAAAGCCTCGAATTTGGTCACATTTGGCCCAAATTTCGACGTTTTGTATGGAAATTGAGCCAAAAACGGGGTTTTGTCGCCAAATCCGGTACTTGCCAGCCTCTCTGTTGATTGTCTTTGTCATTTTCGTGCTCAGCCTGACAGGATACAACAAAATAGGGCCAAGGGATCCAAGAGGAGTCGGTGAAAGCCTCGAATTTGGCCACATTTGGCCCAAATTTCGACGTTTTGTATGGATATTGAGGCAAAAACGGGGTTTTGTCGCCAAATCCGGTACTTGCCAGCGTCTCTGTTGATTGTCTTTGTCATTTTCGTGCTCAGCCTGATAGGTTACAACAGAATATGTCCAAAGGCTCCAAGAAATCTCGGTGAAAGGCTCCAATTTGACGAAATAATCACAGAATTGACATTACAAGCAAATTCTAAGCATTTCTGTGCATTTGTCGCAAAAATCGGTACTTACCACTGAATTGCTTGATGCCCTTGAGCATTTTTTTGCTCAGTTTGACAGGATACAACAGAATATGGCCAAGGGATCCAATGGGAGTCGGTGAAAGCCTCGAATTTGGCCACATTTGGCCCAAATTTCGACGTTTTGTATGGAAATTGAGCCAAAAACGGGGTTTTGTCGCCAAATCCGGTACTTGCCAGCCTCTCTGTTGATTGTCTTTGTCATTTTCGTGCTCAGCCTGACAGGATACAACAAAATAGGGCCAAGGGATCCAAGAGGAGTCGGTGAAAGCCTCGAATTTGGCCACATTTTGCCCAAATTTCGACGTTTTGTATGGAAATTGAGCCAAAAACGGGGTTTTGTCGCCAAATCCGGTACTTGCCAGCGTCTCTGTTGATTGTCTTTGTCATTTTCGTGCTCAGCCTGATAGGTTACAACAGAATATGTCCAAAGGCTCCAAGAAATCTCGGTGAAAGGCTCCAATTTGACGAAATAATCACAGAATTGACATTACAAGCAAATTTAAAGCATTTCTGTGCATTTGTCGCAAAAATCGGTACTTACCACTGAATTGCTTGATGCCCTTGGGCATTTTTTTGCTCAGCCTGACAGGATACAACAGAATATGGCCAAGGGATCCAATGGGAGTCGGTGAAAGCCTCGAATTTGGCCACATTTGGCGCAAATTTCGACGTTTTGTATGGAAATTGAGCCAAAAACGGGGTTTTGTCGCCAAATCCGGTACTTGCCAGCCTCTCTGTTGATTGTCTTTGTCATTTTCGTGCTCAGCCTGACAGGATACAACAAAATAGGGCCAAGGGATCCAAGTGGAGTCGGTGAAAGCCTCGAATTTGGCCACATTTGGCCCAAATTTCGACGTTTTGTATGGAAATTGAGCCAAAAACGGGGTTTTGTCGCCAAATCCGGTACTTGCCAGCGTCTCTGTTGATTGTCTTTGTCATTTTCGTGCTCAGCCTGATAGGTTACAACAGAATATGTCCAAAGGCTCCAAGAAATCTCGGTGAAAGGCTCCAATTTGACGAAATAATCACAGAATTGACATTACAAGCAAATTTAAAGCATTTCTGTGCATTTGTCGCAAAAATCGGTACTTACCACTGAATTGCTTGATGCCCTTGGGCATTTTTTTGCTCAGCCTGACAGGATACAACAGAATATGGCCAAGGGATCCAATGGGAGTCGGTGAAAGCCTCGAATTTGGCCACATTTGGCGCAAATTTCGACGTTTTGTATGGAAATTGAGCCAAAAACGGGGTTTTGTCGCCAAATCCGGTACTTGCCAGCCTCTCTGTTGATTGTCTTTGTCATTTTCGTGCTCAGCCTGACAGGATACAACAAAATAGGGCCAAGGGATCCAAGAGGAGTCGGTGAAAGCCTCGAATTTGGCCACATTTTGCCCAAATTTCGACGTTTTGTATGGAAATTGAGCCAAAAACGGGGTTTTGTCGCCAAATCCGGTACTTGCCAGCCTCTCTGTTGATTGTCTTTGTCATTTTCGTGCTCAGCCTGACAGGATACAACAAAATAGGGCCAAGGGATCCAAGTGGAGTCGGTGAAAGCCTCGAATTTGGCCACATTTGGCCCAAATTTCGACGTTTTGTATGGAAATTGAGCCAAAAACGGGGTTTTGTCGCCAAATCCGGTACTTGCCAGCGTCTCTGTTGATTGTCTTTGTCATTTTCGTGCTCAGCCTGATAGGTTACAACAGAATATGTCCAAAGGCTCCAAGAAATCTCGGTGAAAGGCTCCAATTTGACGAAATAATCACAGAATTGACATTACAAGCAAATTTAAAGCATTTCTGTGCATTTGTCGCAAAAATCGGTACTTACCACTGAATTGCTTGATGCCCTTGGGCATTTTTTTGCTCAGCCTGACAGGATACAACAGAATATGGCCAAGGGATCCAATGGGAGTCGGTGAAAGCCTCGAATTTGGCCACATTTGGCGCAAATTTCGACGTTTTGTATGGAAATTGAGCCAAAAACGGGGTTTTGTCGCCAAATCCGGTACTTGCCAGCCTCTCTGTTGATTGTCTTTGTCATTTTCGTGCTCAGCCTGACAGGATACAACAAAATAGGGCCAAGGGATCCAAGAGGAGTCGGTGAAAGCCTCGAATTTGGCCACATTTTGCCCAAATTTCGACGTTTTGTATGGAAATTGAGCCAAAAACGGGGTTTTGTCGCCAAATCCGGTACTTGCCAGCCTCTCTGTTGATTGTCTTTGTCATTTTCGTGCTCAGCCTGATAGGTTACAACAGAATATGTCCAAAGGCTCCAAGAAATCTCGGTGAAAGGCTCCAATTTGACGAAATAATCACAGAATTGACATTACAAGCAAATTCTAAGCATTTCTGTGCATTTGTCGCAAAAATCGGTACTTACCACTGAATTGCTTGATGCCCTTGGGCATTTTTTTGCTCAGCCTGACAGAATACAACAAAATAGGGCCAAGGGATCCAAGAGGAGTCGGTGAAAGCCTTGAATTTGGCCACATTTTGCCAAAATTTCGACGTTTTGTATGGAAATTGAGCCAAAAACGGGGTTTTGTCGCCAAATCCGGTACTTGCCAGCCTCTCTGTTGATTGTCTTTGTCATTTTCGTGCTCAGCCTGATAGGTTACAACAGAATATGTCCAAAGGCTCCAAGAAATCTCGGTGAAAGGCTCCAATTTGACGAAATAATCACAGAATTGACATTACAAGCAAATTCTAAGCATTTCTGTGCATTTGTCGCAAAAATCGGTACTTACCACTAAATTGCTTGATGCCCTTGGGCATTTTTTTGCTCAGCCAGACAGGATAAAACAGAATATGGCCAAGGGATCCAATGGGAGTCGGTGAAAGCCTCGAATTTGGCCACATTTGGCGCAAATTTCGACGTTTTGTATGGAAATTGAGCCAAAAACGGGGTTTTGTCGCCAAATCCGGTACTTGCCAGCCTCTCTGTTGATTGTCTTTGTCATTTTCGTGCTCAGCCTGACAGGATACAACAAAATAGGGCCAAGGGATCCAAGAGGAGTCGGTGAAAGCCTCGAATTTGGCCACATTTGGCCCAAATTTCGACGTTTTGTATGGAAATTGAGCCAAAAACGGGGTTTTGTCGCCAAATCCGGTACTTGCCAGCGTCTCTGTTGATTGTTTTTGTCATTTTCGTGCTCAGCCTGATAGGTTACAACAGAATATGTCCAAAGGCTCCAAGAAATCTTGGTGAAAGGCTCCAATTTGACGAAATAATCACAGAATTGACATTACAAGCAAATTCTAAGCATTTCTGTGCATTTGTCGCAAAAATCGGTACTTACCACTGAATTGCTTGATGCCCTTGAGCATTTTTTTGCTCAGCCTGACAGGATACAACAGAATATGGCCAAGGGATCCAATGGGAGTCGGTGAAAGCCTCGAATTTGGCCACATTTGGCCCAAATTTCGACGTTTTGTATGGAAATTGAGCCAAAAACGGGGTTTTGTCGCCAAATCCGGTACTTGCCAGCCTCTCTGTTGATTGTCTTTGTCATTTTCGTGCTCAGCCTGACAGGATACAACAAAATAGGGCCAAGGGATCCAAGAGGAGTCGGTGAAAGCCTCGAATTTGGCCACATTTGGCCCAAATTTCGACGTTTTGTATGGAAATTGAGCCAAAAACGAGGTTTTGTCGCCAAATCCGGTACATGCCAGCGTCTCTGTTGATTGTCTTTGTCATTTTCG
Source organism: Hydra viridissima (assembly GCF_058129835.1). NCBI lineage: Eukaryota > Metazoa > Cnidaria > Hydrozoa > Anthoathecata > Hydridae > Hydra > Hydra viridissima. The sequence continues at coordinate 25,187 of NW_028324323.1, forward strand.
TGCTCAGCCTGATAGGTTACAACAGAATATGTCCAAAGGCTCCAAGAAATCTCGGTGAAAGGCTCCAATTTGACGAAATAATCACAGAATTGACATTACAAGCAAATTCTAAGCATTTCTGTGCATTTGTCGCAAAAATCGGTACTTACCACTGAATTGCTTGATGCCCTTGGGCATTTTTTTGCTCAGCCTGACAGGATACAACAGAATATGGCCAAGGGATCCAATGGGAGTCGGTGAAAGCCTCGAATTTGGTCACATTTGGCCCAAATTTCGACGTTTTGTATGGAAATTGAGCCAAAAACGGGGTTTTGTGGCCAAATCCGGTACTTGCCAGCCTCTCTGTTGATTGTCTTTGTCATTTTCGTGCTCAGCCTGACAGGATACAACAAAATAGGGCCAAGGGATCCAAGAGGAGTCGGTGAAAGCCTCGAATTTGGCCACATTTGGCCCAAATTTCGACGTTTTGTATGGATATTGAGCCAAAAACGGGGTTTTGTCGCCAAATCCGGTACTTGCCAGCGTCTCTGTTGATTGTCTTTGTCATTTTCGTGCTCAGCCTGATAGGTTACAACAGAATATGTCCAAAGGCTCCAAGAAATCTCGGTGAAAGGCTCCAATTTGACGAAATAATCACAGAATTGACATTACAAGCAAATTCTAAGCATTTCTGTGCATTTGTCGCAAAAATCGGTACTTACCACTGAATTGCTTGATGCCCTTGAGCATTTTTTTGCTCAGTTTGACAGGATACAACAGAATATGGCCAAGGGATCCAATGGGAGTCGGTGAAAGCCTCGAATTTGGCCACATTTGGCCCAAATTTCGACGTTTTGTATGGAAATTGAGCCAAAAACGGGGTTTTGTCGCCAAATCCGGTACTTGCCAGCCTCTCTGTTGATTGTCTTTGTCATTTTCGTGCTCAGCCTGACAGGATACAACAAAATAGGGCCAAGGGATCCAAGAGGAGTCGGTGAAAGCCTCGACTTTGGCCACATTTTGCCCAAATTTCGACGTTTTGTATGGAAATTGAGCCAAAAACGGGGTTTTGTCGCCAAATCCGGTACTTGCCAGCGTCTCTGTTGATTGTCTTTGTCATTTTCGTGCTCAGCCTGATAGGTTACAACAGAATATGTCCAAAGGCTCCAAGAAATCTCGGTGAAAGGCTCCAATTTGACGAAATAATCACAGAATTGACATTACAAGCAAATTTAAAGCATTTCTGTGCATTTGTCGCAAAAATCGGTACTTACCACTGAATTGCTTGATGCCCTTGGGCATTTTTTTGCTCAGCCTGACAGGATACAACAGAATATGGCCAAGGGATCCAATGGGAGTCGGTGAAAGCCTCGAATTTGGCCACATTTGGCGCAAATTTCGACGTTTTGTATGGAAATTGAGCCAAAAACGGGGTTTTGTCGCCAAATCCGGTACTTGCCAGCCTCTCTGTTGATTGTCTTTGTCATTTTCGTGCTCAGCCTGACAGGATACAACAAAATAGGGCCAAGGGATCCAAGTGGAGTTGGTGAAAGCCTCGAATTTGGCCACATTTGGCCCAAATTTCGACGTTTTGTATGGAAATTGAGCCAAAAACGGGGTTTTGTCGCCAAATCCGGTACTTGCCAGCCTCTCTGTTGATTGTCTTTGTCATTTTCGTGCTCAGCCTGACAGGATACAACAAAATAGGGCCAAGGGATCCAAGAGGAGTCGGTGAAAGCCTCGAATTTGGCCTCATTTTGCCCAAATTTCGACGTTTTGTATGGAAATTGAGCCAAAAACGGGGTTTTGTCGCCAAATCCGGTACTTGCCAGCCTCTCTGTTGATTGTCTTTGTCATTTTCGTGCTCAGCCTGATAGGTTACAACAGAATATGTCCAAAGGCTCCAAGAAATCTCGGTGAAAGGCTCCAATTTGACGAAATAATCACAGAATTGACATTACAAGCAAATTCTAAGCATTTCTGTGCATTTGTCGCAAAAATCGGTACTTACCACTGAATTGCTTGATGCCCTTGGGCATTTTTTTGCTCAGCCTGACAGGATACAACAGAATATGGCCAAGGGATCCAATGGGAGTCGGTGAAAGCCTCGAATTTGGTCACATTTGGCCCAAATTTCGACGTTTTGTATGGAAATTGAGCCAAAAACGGGGTTTTGTCGCCAAATCCGGTACTTGCCAGCCTCTCTGTTGATTGTCTTTGTCATTTTCGTGCTCAGCCTGACAGGATACAACAAAATAGGGCCAAGGGATCCAAGAGGAGTCGGTGAAAGCCTCGAATTTGGCCACATTTTTTCCCAAATTTCGACGTTTTGTATGGAAATTGAGCCAAAAACGGGGTTTTGTCGCCAAATCCGGTACTTGCCAGCCTCTCTGTTGATTGTCTTTGTCATTTTCGTGCTCAGCCTGATAGGTTACAACAGAATATGTCCAAAGGCTCCAAGAAATCTCGGTGAAAGGCTCCAATTTGACGAAATAATCACAGAATTGACATTACAAGCAAATTCTAAGCATTTCTGTGCATTTGTCGCAAAAATCGGTACTTACCACTGAATTGCTTGATGCCCTTGGGCATTTTTTTGCTCAGCCTGACAGGATACAACAGAATATGGCCAAGGGATCCAATGGGAGTCGGTGAAAGCCTCGAATTTGGCCACATTTGGCGCAAATTTCGACGTTTTGTATGGAAATTGAGCCAAAAACGGGGTTTTGTCGCCAAATCCGGTACTTGCCAGCCTCTCTGTTGATTGTCTTTGTCATTTTCGTGCTCAGCCTGACAGGATACAACAAAATAGGGCCAAGGGATCGAAGAGGAGTCGGTGAAAGCCTCGAATTTGGCCACATTTGGCCCAAATTTCGACGTTTTGTATGGAAATTGAGCCAAAAACGGGGTTTTGTCGCCAAATCCGGTACTTGCCAGCGTCTCTGTTGATTGTCTTTGTCATTTTCGTGCTCAGCCTGATAGGTTACAACAGAATATGTCCAAAGGCTCCAAGAAATCTCGGTGAAAGGCTCCAATTTGACGAAATAATCACAGAATTGACATTACAAGCAAATTCTAAGCATTTCTGTGCATTTGTCGCAAAAATCGGTACTTACCACTGAATTGCTTGATGCCCTTGGGCATTTTTTTGCTCAGCCTGACAGGATACAACAGAATATGGCCAAGGGATCCAATGGGAGTCGGTGAAAGCCTCGAATTTGGCCACATTTGGCGCAAATTTCGACGTTTTGTATGGAAATTGAGCAAAAAACGGGGTTTTGTCGCCAAATCCGGTACTTGCCAGCCTCTCTGTTGATTGTCTTTGTCATTTTCGTGCTCAGCCTGAATGGATACAACAAAATAGGGCCAAGGGATCCAAGAGGAGTCGGTGAAAGCCTCGAATTTGGCCACATTTGGCCCAAATTTCGACGTTTTGAATGGAAATTGAGCCAAAAACGGGGTTTTGTCGCCAAATCCGGTACTTGCCAGCGTCTCTGTTGATTGTCTTTGTCATTTTCGTGCTCAGCCTGATAGGTTACAACAGAATATGTCCAAAGGCTCCAAGAAATCTCGGTGAAAGGCTCCAATTTGACGAAATAATCACAGAATTGACATTACAAGCAAATTCTAAGCATTTCTGTGCATTTGTCGCAAAAATCGGTACTTACCACTGAATTGCTTGATGCCCTTGGGCATTTTTTTGCTCAGCCTGACAGGATACAACAGAATATGGCCAAGGGATCCAATGGGAGTCGGTGAAAGCCTCGAATTTGGCCACATTTGGCCCAAATTTCGACGTTTTGTATGGAAATTGAGCCAAAAACGGGGTTTTGTCGCCAAATCCGGTACTTGCCAGCCTCTCTGTTGATTGTCTTTGTCATTTTCGTGCTCAGCCTGATAGGTTACAACAGAATATGTCCAAAGGCTCCAAGAAATCTCGGTGAAAGGCTCCAATTTGACGAAATAATCACAGAATTGACATTACAAGCAAATTCTAAGCATTTCTGTGCATTTGTCGCAAAAATCGGTACTTACCACTAAATTGCTTGATGCCCTTGGGCATTTTTTTGCTCAGCCTGACAGGATAAAACAGAATATGGCCAAGGGATCCAATGGGAGTCGGTGAAAGCCTCGAATTTGGCCACATTTGGCGCAAATTTCGACGTTTTGTATGGAAATTGAGCCAAAAACGGGGTTTTGTCGCCAAATCCGGTACTTGCCAGCCTCTCTGTTGATTGTCTTTGTCATTTTCGTGCTCAGCCTGACAGGATACAACAAAATAGGGCCAAGGGATCCAAGAGGAGTCGGTGAAAGCCTCGAATTTGGCCACATTTGGCCCAAATTTCGACGTTTTGTATGGAAATTGAGCCAAAAACGGGGTTTTGTCGCCAAATCCGGTACTTGCCAGCGTCTCTGTTGATTGTCTTTGTCATTTTCGTGCTCAGCCTGATAGGTTACAACAGAATATGTCCAAAGGCTCCAAGAAATCTCGGTGAAAGGCTCCAATTTGACGAAATAATCACAGAATTGACATTACAAGCAAATTCTAAGCATTTCTGTGCATTTGTCGCAAAAATCGGTACTTACCACTAAATTGCTTGATGCCCTTGGGCATTTTTTTGCTCAGCCTGACAGGATACAACAGAATATGGCCAAGGGATCCAATGGGAGTCGGTGAAAGCCTCGAATTTGGCCACATTTGGCGCAAATTTCGACGTTTTGTATGGAAATTGAGCCAAAAACGGGGTTTTGTCGCCAAATCCGGTACTTGCCAGCCTCTCTGTTGATTGTCTTTGTCATTTTCGTGCTCAGCCTGACAGGATACAACAAAATAGGGCCAAGGGATCCAAGAGGAGTCGGTGAAAGCCTCGAATTTGGCCACATTTGGCCCAAATTTCGACGTTTTGTATGGAAATTGAGCCAAAAACGGGGTTTTGTCGCCAAATCCGGTACTTGCCAGCGTCTCTGTTGATTGTCTTTGTCATTTTCGTGCTCAGCCTGATAGGTTACAACAGAATATGTCCAAAGGCTCCAAGAAATCTCGGTGAAAGGCTCCAATTTGACGAAATAATCACAGAATTGACATTACAAGCAAATTTAAAGCATTTCTGTGCATTTGTCGCAAAAATCGGTACTTACCACTGAATTGCTTGATGCCCTTGGGCATTTTTTTGCTCAGCCTGACAGGATACAACAGAATATGGCCAAGGGATCCAATGGGAGTCGGTGAAAGCCTCGAATTTGGCCACATTTGGCGCAAATTTCGACGTTTTGTATGGAAATTGAGCCAAAAACGGGGTTTTGTCGCCAAATCCGGTACTTGCCAGCCTCTCTGTTGATTGTCTTTGTCATTTTCGTGCTCAGCCTGACAGGATACAACAAAATAGGGCCAAGGGATCCAAGAGGAGTCGGTGAAAGCCTCGAATTTGGCCACATTTGGCCCAAATTTCGACGTTTTGTATGGAAATTGAGCCAAAAACGGGGTTTTGTCGCCAAATCCGGTACTTGCCAGCGTCTCTGTTGATTGTCTTTGTCATTTTCGTGCTCAGCCTGATAGGTTACAACAGAATATGTCCAAAGGCTCCAAGAAATCTCGGTGAAAGGCTCCAATTTGACGAAATAATCACAGAATTGACATTACAAGCAAATTCTAAGCATTTCTGTGCATTTGTCGCAAAAATCGGTACTTACCACTAAATTGCTTGATGCCCTTGGGCATTTTTTTGCTCAGCCTGACAGGATACAACAGAATATGGCCAAGGGATCCAATGGGAGTCGGTGAAAGCCTCGAATTTGGCCACATTTGGCGCAAATTTCGACGTTTTGTATGGAAATTGAGCCAAAAACGGGGTTTTGTCGCCAAATCCGGTACTTGCCAGCCTCTCTGTTGATTGTCTTTGTCATTTTCGTGCTCAGCCTGACAGGATACAACAAAATAGGGCCAAGGGATCCAAGAGGAGTCGGTGAAAGCCTCGAATTTGGCCACATTTGGCCCAAATTTCGACGTTTTGTATGGAAATTGAGCCAAAAACGGGGTTTTGTCGCCAAATCCGGTACTTGCCAGCGTCTCTGTTGATTGTCTTTGTCATTTTCGTGCTCAGCCTGATAGGTTACAACAGAATATGTCCAAAGGCTCCAAGAAATCTCGGTGAAAGGCTCCAATTTGACGAAATAATCACAGAATTGACATTACAAGCAAATTTAAAGCATTTCTGTGCATTTGTCGCAAAAATCGGTACTTACCACTGAATTGCTTGATGCCCTTGGGCATTTTTTTGCTCAGCCTGACAGGATACAACAGAATATGGCCAAGGGATCCAATGGGAGTCGGTGAAAGCCTCGAATTTGGCCACATTTGGCGCAAATTTCGACGTTTTGTATGGAAATTGAGCCAAAAACGGGGTTTTGTCGCCAAATCCGGTACTTGCCAGCCTCTCTGTTGATTGTCTTTGTCATTTTCGTGCTCAGCCTGATAGGTTACAACAGAATATGTCCAAAGGCTCCAAGAAATCTCGGTGAAAGGCTCCAATTTGACGAAATAATCACAGAATTGACATTACAAGCAAATTCTAAGCATTTCTGTGCATTTGTCGCAAAAATCGGTACTTACCACTGAATTGCTTGATGCCCTTGGGCATTTTTTTGCTCAGCCTGACAGAATACAACAAAATAGGGCCAAGGGATCCAAGAGGAGTCGGTGAAAGCCTTGAATTTGGCCACATTTTGCCCAAATTTCGACGTTTTGTATGGAAATTGAGCCAAAAACGGGGTTTTGTCGCCAAATCCGGTACTTGCCAGCCTCTCTGTTGATTGTCTTTGTCATTTTCGTGCTCAGCCTGATAGGTTACAACAGAATATGTCCAAAGGCTCCAAGAAATCTCGGTGAAAGGCTCCAATTTGACGAAATAATCACAGAATTGACATTACAAGCAAATTCTAAGCATTTCTGTGCATTTGTCGCAAAAATCGGTACTTACCACTGAATTGCTTGATGCCCTTGAGCATTTTTTTGCTCAGCCTGACAGGATACAACAGAATATGGCCAAGGGATCCAATGGGAGTCGGTGAAAGCCTCGAATTTGGCCACATTTGGCCCAAATTTCGACGTTTTGTATGGAAATTGAGCCAAAAACGGGGTTTTGTGGCCAAATCCGGTACTTGCCAGCCTCTCTGTTGATTGTCTTTGTCATTTTCGTGCTCAGCCTGACAGGATACAACAAAATAGGGCCAAGGGATCCAAGAGGAGTCGGTGAAAGCCTCGAATTTGGCCACATTTGGCCCAAATTTCGACGTTTTGTATGGAAATTGAGCCAAAAACGAGGTTTTGTCGCCAAATCCGGTACTTGCCAGCGTCTCTGTTGATTGTCTTTGTCATTTTCGTGCTCAGCCTGATAGGTTACAACAGAATATGTCCAAAGGCTCCAAGAAATCTCGGTGAAAGGCTCCAATTTGACGAAATAATCACAGAATTGACATTACAAGCAAATTCTAAGCATTTCTGTGCATTTGTCGCAAAAATCGGTACTTACCACTGAATTGCTTGATGCCCTTGGGCATTTTTTTGCTCAGCCTGACAGGATACAACAGAATATGGCCAAGGGATCCAATGGGAGTCGGTGAAAGCCTCGAATTTGGTCACATTTGGCCCAAATTTCGACGTTTTGTATGGAAATTGAGCCAAAAACGGGGTTTTGTCGCCAAATCCGGTACTTGCCAGCCTCTCTGTTGATTGTCTTTGTCATTTTCGTGCTCAGCCTGACAGGATACAACAAAATAGGGCCAAGGGATCCAAGAGGAGTCGGTGAAAGCCTCGAATTTGGCCACATTTGGCCCAAATTTCGACGTTTTGTATGGATATTGAGCCAAAAACGGGGTTTTGTCGCCAAATCCGGTACTTGCCAGCGTCTCTGTTGATTGTCTTTGTCATTTTCGTGCTCAGCCTGATAGGTTACAACAGAATATGTCCAAAGGCTCCAAGAAATCTCGGTGAAAGGCTCCAATTTGACGAAATAATCACAGAATTGACATTACAAGCAAATTTAAAGCATTTCTGTGCATTTGTCGCAAAAATCGGTACTTACCACTGAATTGCTTGATGCCCTTGGGCATTTTTTTGCTCAGCCTGACAGGATACAACAGAATATGGCTAAGGGATCCAATGGGAGTCGGTGAAAGCCTCGAATTTGGCCACATTTGGCGCAAATTTCGACGTTTTGTATGGAAATTGAGCCAAAAACGGGGTTTTGTCGCCAAATCCGGTACTTGCCAGCCTCTCTGTTGATTGTCTTTGTCATTTTCGTGCTCAGCCTGACAGGATACAACAAAATAGGGCCAAGGGATCCAAGTGGAGTCGGTGAAAGCCTCGAATTTGGCCACATTTGGCCCAAATTTCGACGTTTTGTATGGAAATTGAGCCAAAAACGGGGTTTTGTCGCCAAATCCGGTACTTGCCAGCCTCTCTGTTGATTGTCTTTGTCATTTTCGTGCTCAGCCTGACAGGATACAACAAAATAGGGCCAAGGGATCCAAGAGGAGTCGGTGAAAGCCTCGAATTTGGCCTCATTTTGCCCAAATTTCGACGTTTTGTATGGAAATTGAGCCAAAAACGGGGTTTTGTCGCCAAATCCGGTACTTGCCAGCCTCTCTGTTGATTGTCTTTGTCATTTTCGTGCTCAGCCTGATAGGTTACAACAGAATATGTCCAAAGGCTCCAAGAAATCTCGGTGAAAGGCTCCAATTTGACGAAATAATCACAGAATTGACATTACAAGCAAATTCTAAGCATTTCTGTGCATTTGTCGCAAAAATCGGTACTTACCACTGAATTGCTTGATGCCCTTGGGCATTTTTTTGCTCAGCCTGACAGGATACAACAGAATATGGCCAAGGGATCCAATGGGAGTCGGTGAAAGCCTCGAATTTGGCCACATTTGGCGCAAATTTCGACGTTTTGTATGGAAATTGAGCCAAAAACGGGGTTTTGTCGCCAAATCCGGTACTTGCCAGCCTCTCTGTTGATTGTCTTTGTCATTTTCGTGCTCAGCCTGACAGGATACAACAAAATAGGGCCAAGGGATCGAAGAGGAGTCGGTGAAAGCCTCGAATTTGGCCACATTTGGCCCAAATTTCGACGTTTTGTATGGAAATTGAGCCAAAAACGGGGTTTTGTCGCCAAATCCGGTACTTGCCAGCGTCTCTGTTGATTGTCTTTGTCATTTTCGTGCTCAGCCTGATAGGTTACAACAGAATATGTCCAAAGGCTCCAAGAAATCTCGGTGAAAGGCTCCAATTTGACGAAATAATCACAGAATTGACATTACAAGCAAATTCTAAGCATTTCTGTGCATTTGTCGCAAAAATCGGTACTTACCACTGAATTGCTTGATGCCCTTGAGCATTTTTTTGCTCAGTTTGACAGGATACAACAGAATATGGCCAAGGGATCCAATGGGAGTCGGTGAAAGCCTCGAATTTGGCCACATTTGGCCCAAATTTCGACGTTTTGTATGGAAATTGAGCCAAAAACGGGGTTTTGTCGCCAAATCCGGTACTTGCCAGCCTCTCTGTTGATTGTCTTTGTCATTTTCGTGCTCAGCCTGACAGGATACAACAAAATAGGGCCAAGGGATCCAAGAGGAGTCGGTGAAAGCCTCGAATTTGGCCACATTTTGCCCAAATTTCGACGTTTTGTATGGAAATTGAGCCAAAAACGGGGTTTTGTCGCCAAATCCGGTACTTGCCAGCGTCTCTGTTGATTGTCTTTGTCATTTTCGTGCTCAGCCTGATAGGTTACAACAGAATATGTCCAAAGGCTCCAAGAAATCTCGGTGAAAGGCTCCAATTTGACGAAATAATCACAGAATTGACATTACAAGCAAATTTAAAGCATTTCTGTGCATTTGTCGCAAAAATCGGTACTTACCACTGAATTGCTTGATGCCCTTGGGCATTTTTTTGCTCAGCCTGACAGGATACAACAGAATATGGCCAAGGGATCCAATGGGAGTCGGTGAAAGCCTCGAATTTGGCCACATTTGGCGCAAATTTCGACGTTTTGTATGGAAATTGAGCCAAAAACGGGGTTTTGTCGCCAAATCCGGTACTTGCCAGCCTCTCTGTTGATTGTCTTTGTCATTTTCGTGCTCAGCCTGACAGGATACAACAAAATAGGGCCAAGGGATCCAAGTGGAGTCGGTGAAAGCCTCGAATTTGGCCACATTTGGCCCAAATTTCGACGTTTTGTATGGAAATTGAGCCAAAAACGGGGTTTTGTCGCCAAATCCGGTACTTGCCAGCCTCTCTGTTGATTGTCTTTGTCATTTTCGTGCTCAGCCTGACAGGATACAACAAAATAGGGCCAAGGGATCCAAGAGGAGTCGGTGAAAGCCTCGAATTTGGCCTCATTTTGCCCAAATTTCGACGTTTTGTATGGAAATTGAGCCAAAAACGGGGTTTTGTTGCCAAATCCGGTACTTGCCAGCCTCTCTGTTGATTGTCTTTGTCATTTTCGTGCTCAGCCTGATAGGTTACAACAGAATATGTCCAAAGGCTCCAAGAAATCTCGGTGAAAGGCTCCAATTTGACGAAATAATCACAGAATTGACATTACAAGCAAATTCTAAGCATTTCTGTGCATTTGTCGCAAAAATCGGTACTTACCACTGAATTGCTTGATGCCCTTGGGCATTTTTTTGCTCAGCCTGACAGGATACAACAGAATATGGCCAAGGGATCCAATGGGAGTCGGTGAAAGCCTCGAATTTGGCCACATTTGGCGCAAATTTCGACGTTTTGTATGGAAATTGAGCCAAAAACGGGGTTTTGTCGCCAAATCCGGTACTTGCCAGCCTCTCTGTTGATTGTCTTTGTCATTTTCGTGCTCAGCCTGACAGGATACAACAAAATAGGGCCAAGGGATCGAAGAGGAGTCGGTGAAAGCCTCGAATTTGGCCACATTTGGCCCAAATTTCGACGTTTTGTATGGAAATTGAGCCAAAAACGGGGTTTTGTCGCCAAATCCGGTACTTGCCAGCGTCTCTGTTGATTGTCTTTGTCATTTTCGTGCTCAGCCTGATAGGTTACAACAGAATATGTCCAAAGGCTCCAAGAAATCTCGGTGAAAGGCTCCAATTTGACGAAATAATCACAGAATTGACATTACAAGCAAATTCTAAGCATTTCTGTGCATTTGTCGCAAAAATCGGTACTTACCACTGAATTGCTTGATGCCCTTGGGCATTTTTTTGCTCAGCCTGACAGGATACAACAGAATATGGCCAAGGGATCCAATGGGAGTCGGTGAAAGCCTCGAATTTGGTCACATTTGGCCCAAATTTCGACGTTTTGTATGGAAATTGAGCCAAAAACGGGGTTTTGTCGCCAAATCCGGTACTTGCCAGCCTCTCTGTTGATTGTCTTTGTCATTTTCGTGCTCAGCCTGACAGGATACAACAAAATAGGGCCAAGGGATCCAAGAGGAGTCGGTGAAAGCCTCGAATTTGGCCACATTTTTTCCCAAATTTCGACGTTTTGTATGGAAATTGAGCCAAAAACGGGGTTTTGTCGCCAAATCCGGTACTTGCCAGCCTCTCTGTTGATTGTCTTTGTCATTTTCGTGCTCAGCCTGATAGGTTACAACAGAATATGTCCAAAGGCTCCAAGAAATCTCGGTGAAAGGCTCCAATTTGACGAAATAATCACAGAATTGACATTACAAGCAAATTCTAAGCATTTCTGTGCATTTGTCGCAAAAATCGGTACTTACCACTGAATTGCTTGATGCCCTTGGGCATTTTTTTGCTCAGCCTGACAGGATACAACAGAATATGGCCAAGGGATCCAATGGGAGTCGGTGAAAGCCTCGAATTTGGCCACATTTGGCGCAAATTTCGACGTTTTGTATGGAAATTGAGCCAAAAACGGGGTTTTGTCGCCAAATCCGGTACTTGCCAGCCTCTCTGTTGATTGTCTTTGTCATTTTCGTGCTCAGCCTGACAGGATACAACAAAATAGGGCCAAGGGATCGAAGAGGAGTCGGTGAAAGCCTCGAATTTGGCCACATTTGGCCCAAATTTCGACGTTTTGTATGGAAATTGAGCCAAAAACGGGGTTTTGTCGCCAAATCCGGTACTTGCCAGCGTCTCTGTTGATTGTCTTTGTCATTTTCGTGCTCAGCCTGATAGGTTACAACAGAATATGTCCAAAGGCTCCAAGAAATCTCGGTGAAAGGCTCCAATTTGACGAAATAATCACAGAATTGACATTACAAGCAAATTCTAAGCATTTCTGTGCATTTGTCGCAAAAATCGGTACTTACCACTGAATTGCTTGATGCCCTTGGGCATTTTTTTGCTCAGCCTGACAGGATACAACAGAATATGGCCAAGGGATCCAATGGGAGTCGGTGAAAGCCTCGAATTTGGCCACATTTGGCGCAAATTTCGACGTTTTGTATGGAAATTGAGCAAAAAACGGGGTTTTGTCGCCAAATCCGGTACTTGCCAGCCTCTCTGTTGATTGTCTTTGTCATTTTCGTGCTCAGCCTGAATGGATACAACAAAATAGGGCCAAGGGATCCAAGAGGAGTCGGTGAAAGCCTCGAATTTGGCCACATTTGGCCCAAATTTCGACGTTTTGAATGGAAATTGAGCCAAAAACGGGGTTTTGTCGCCAAATCCGGTACTTGCCAGCGTCTCTGTTGATTGTCTTTGTCATTTTCGTGCTCAGCCTGATAGGTTACAACAGAATATGTCCAAAGGCTCCAAGAAATCTCGGTGAAAGGCTCCAATTTGACGAAATAATCACAGAATTGACATTACAAGCAAATTCTAAGCATTTCTGTGCATTTGTCGCAAAAATCGGTACTTACCACTGAATTGCTTGATGCCCTTGGGCATTTTTTTGCTCAGCCTGACAGGATACAACAGAATATGGCCAAGGGATCCAATGGGAGTCGGTGAAAGCCTCGAATTTGGCCACATTTGGCCCAAATTTCGACGTTTTGTATGGAAATTGAGCCAAAAACGGGGTTTTGTCGCCAAATCCGGTACTTGCCAGCCTCTCTGTTGATTGTCTTTGTCATTTTCGTGCTCAGCCTGACAGGATACAACAAAATAGGGCCAAGGGATCCAAGAGGAGTCGGTGAAAGCCTCGAATTTGGCCACATTTGGCCCAAATTTCGACGTTTTGTATGGAAATTGAGCCAAAAACGGGGTTTTGTCGCCAAATCCGGTACTTGCCAGCGTCTCTGTTGATTGTCTTTGTCATTTTCGTGCTCAGCCTGATAGGTTACAACAGAATATGTCCAAAGGCTCCAAGAAATCTCGGTGAAAGGCTCCAATTTGACGAAATAATCACAGAATTGACATTACAAGCAAATTCTAAGCATTTCTGTGCATTTGTCGCAAAAATCGGTACTTACCACTAAATTGCTTGATGCCCTTGGGCATTTTTTTGCTCAGCCTGACAGGATACAACAGAATATGGCCAAGGGATCCAATGGGAGTCGGTGAAAGCCTCGAATTTGGCCACATTTGGCGCAAATTTCGACGTTTTGTATGGAAATTGAGCCAAAAACGGGGTTTTGTCGCCAAATCCGGTACTTGCCAGCCTCTCTGTTGATTGTCTTTGTCATTTTCGTGCTCAGCCTGACAGGATACAACAAAATAGGGCCAAGGGATCCAAGAGGAGTCGGTGAAAGCCTCGAATTTGGCCACATTTGGCCCAAATTTCGACGTTTTGTATGGAAATTGAGCCAAAAACGGGGTTTTGTCGCCAAATCCGGTACTTGCCAGCGTCTCTGTTGATTGTCTTTGTCATTTTCGTGCTCAGCCTGATAGGTTACAACAGAATATGTCCAAAGGCTCCAAGAAATCTCGGTGAAAGGCTCCAATTTGACGAAATAATCACAGAATTGACATTACAAGCAAATTTAAAGCATTTCTGTGCATTTGTCGCAAAAATCGGTACTTACCACTGAATTGCTTGATGCCCTTGGGCATTTTTTTGCTCAGCCTGACAGGATACAACAGAATATGGCCAAGGGATCCAATGGGAGTCGGTGAAAGCCTCGAATTTGGCCACATTTGGCGCAAATTTCGACGTTTTGTATGGAAATTGAGCCAAAAACGGGGTTTTGTCGCCAAATCCGGTACTTGCCAGCCTCTCTGTTGATTGTCTTTGTCATTTTCGTGCTCAGCCTGACAGGATACAACAAAATAGGGCCAAGGGATCCAAGAGGAGTCGGTGAAAGCCTCGAATTTGGCCACATTTTGCCCAAATTTCGACGTTTTGTATGGAAATTGAGCCAAAAACGGGGTTTTGTCGCCAAATCCGGTACTTGCCAGCCTCTCTGTTGATTGTCTTTGTCATTTTCGTGCTCAGCCTGATAGGTTACAACAGAATATGTCCAAAGGCTCCAAGAAATCTCGGTGAAAGGCTCCAATTTGACGAAATAATCACAGAATTGACATTACAAGCAAATTCTAAGCATTTCTGTGCATTTGTCGCAAAAATCGGTACTTACCACTGAATTGCTTGATGCCCTTGGGCATTTTTTTGCTCAGCCTGACAGAATACAACAAAATAGGGCCAAGGGATCCAAGAGGAGTCGGTGAAAGCCTTGAATTTGGCCACATTTTGCCCAAATTTCGACGTTTTGTATGGAAATTGAGCCAAAAACGGGGTTTTGTCGCCAAATCCGGTACTTGCCAGCGTCTCTGTTGATTGTCTTTGTCATTTTCGTGCTCAGCCTGATAGGTTACAACAGAATATGTCCAAAGGCTCCAAGAAATCTCGGTGAAAGGCTCCAATTTGACGAAATAATCACAGAATTGACATTACAAGCAAATTCTAAGCATTTCTGTGCATTTGTCGCAAAAATCGGTACTTACCACTGAATTGCTTGATGCCCTTGGGCATTTTTTTGCTCAGCCTGACAGGATACAACAGAATATGGCCAAGGGATCCAATGGGAGTCGGTGAAAGCCTCGAATTTGGTCACATTTGGCCCAAATTTCGACGTTTTGTATGGAAATTGAGCCAAAAACGGGGTTTTGTCGCCAAATCCGGTACTTGCCAGCCTCTCTGTTGATTGTCTTTGTCATTTTCGTGCTCAGCCTGACAGGATACAACAAAATAGGGCCAAGGGATCCAAGAGGAGTCGGTGAAAGCCTCGAATTTGGCCACATTTGGCCCAAATTTCGACGTTTTGTATGGAAATTGAGCCAAAAACGGGGTTTTGTCGCCAAATCCGGTACTTGCCAGCGTCTCTGTTGATTGTCTTTGTCATTTTCGTGCTCAGCCTGATAGGTTACAACAGAATATGTCCAAAGGCTCCAAGAAATCTCGGTGAAAGGCTCCAATTTGACGAAATAATCACAGAATTGACATTACAAGCAAATTCTAAGCATTTCTGTGCATTTGTCGCAAAAATCGGTACTTACCACTAAATTGCTTGATGCCCTTGGGCATTTTTTTGCTCAGCCTGACAGGATACAACAGAATATGGCCAAGGGATCCAATGGGAGTCGGTGAAAGCCTCGAATTTGGCCACATTTGGCGCAAATTTCGACGTTTTGTATGGAAATTGAGCCAAAAACGGGGTTTTGTCGCCAAATCCGGTACTTGCCAGCCTCTCTGTTGATTGTCTTTGTCATTTTCGTGCTCAGCCTGACAGGATACAACAAAATAGGGCCAAGGGATCCAAGAGGAGTCGGTGAAAGCCTCGAATTTGGCCACATTTGGCCCAAATTTCGACGTTTTGTATGGAAATTGAGCCAAAAACGGGGTTTTGTCGCCAAATCCGGTACTTGCCAGCGTCTCTGTTGATTGTCTTTGTCATTTTCGTGCTCAGCCTGATAGGTTACAACAGAATATGTCCAAAGGCTCCAAGAAATCTCGGTGAAAGGCTCCAATTTGACGAAATAATCACAGAATTGACATTACAAGCAAATTTAAAGCATTTCTGTGCATTTGTCGCAAAAATCGGTACTTACCACTGAATTGCTTGATGCCCTTGGGCATTTTTTTGCTCAGCCTGACAGGATACAACAGAATATGGCCAAGGGATCCAATGGGAGTCGGTGAAAGCCTCGAATTTGGCCACATTTGGCGCAAATTTCGACGTTTTGTATGGAAATTGAGCCAAAAACGGGGTTTTGTCGCCAAATCCGGTACTTGCCAGCCTCTCTGTTGATTGTCTTTGTCATTTTCGTGCTCAGCCTGACAGGATACAACAAAATAGGGCCAAGGGATCCAAGAGGAGTCGGTGAAAGCCTCGAATTTGGCCACATTTTGCCCAAATTTCGACGTTTTGTATGGAAATTGAGCCAAAAACGGGGTTTTGTCGCCAAATCCGGTACTTGCCAGCGTCTCTGTTGATTGTCTTTGTCATTTTCGTGCTCAGCCTGATAGGTTACAACAGAATATGTCCAAAGGCTCCAAGAAATCTCGGTGAAAGGCTCCAATTTGACGAAATAATCACAGAATTGACATTACAAGCAAATTTAAAGCATTTCTGTGCATTTGTCGCAAAAATCGGTACTTACCACTGAATTGCTTGATGCCCTTGGGCATTTTTTTGCTCAGCCTGACAGGATACAACAGAATATGGCCAAGGGATCCAATGGGAGTCGGTGAAAGCCTCGAATTTGGCCACATTTGGCGCAAATTTCGACGTTTTGTATGGAAATTGAGCCAAAAACGGGGTTTTGTCGCCAAATCCGGTACTTGCCAGCCTCTCTGTTGATTGTCTTTGTCATTTTCGTGCTCAGCCTGACAGGATACAACAAAATAGGGCCAAGGGATCCAAGTGGAGTCGGTGAAAGCCTCGAATTTGGCCACATTTGGCCCAAATTTCGACGTTTTGTATGGAAATTGAGCCAAAAACGGGGTTTTGTCGCCAAATCCGGTACTTGCCAGCCTCTCTGTTGATTTTCTTTGTCATTTTCGTGCTCAGCCTGACAGGATACAACAAAATAGGGCCAAGGGATCCAAGAGGAGTCGGTGAAAGCCTCGAATTTGGCCTCATTTTGCCCAAATTTCGACGTTTTGTATGGAAATTGAGCCAAAAACGGGGTTTTGTCGCCAAATCCGGTACTTGCCAGCGTCTCTGTTGATTGTCTTTGTCATTTTCGTGCTCAGCCTGATAGGTTACAACAGAATATGTCCAAAGGCTCCAAGAAATCTCGGTGAAAGGCTCCAATTTGACGAAATAATCACAGAATTGACATTACAAGCAAATTCTAAGCATTTCTGTGCATTTGTCGCAAAAATCGGTACTTACCACTGAATTGCTTGATGCCCTTGGGCATTTTTTTGCTCAGCCTGACAGGATACAACAGAATATGGCCAAGGGATCCAATGGGAGTCGGTGAAAGCCTCGAATTTGGCCACATTTGGCGCAAATTTCGACGTTTTGTATGGAAATTGAGCCAAAAACGGGGTTTTGTCGCCAAATCCGGTACTTGCCAGCCTCTCTGTTGATTGTCTTTGTCATTTTCGTGCTCAGCCTGACAGGATACAACAAAATAGGGCCAAGGGATCGAAGAGGAGTCGGTGAAAGCCTCGAATTTGGCCACATTTGGCCCAAATTTCGACGTTTTGTATGGAAATTGAGCCAAAAACGGGGTTTTGTCGCCAAATCCGGTACTTGCCAGCGTCTCTGTTGATTGTCTTTGTCATTTTCGTGCTCAGCCTGATAGGTTACAACAGAATATGTCCAAAGGCTCCAAGAAATCTCGGTGAAAGGCTCCAATTTGACGAAATAATCACAGAATTGACATTACAAGCAAATTCTAAGCATTTCTGTGCATTTGTCGCAAAAATCGGTACTTACCACTGAATTGCTTGATGCCCTTGGGCATTTTTTTGCTCAGCCTGACAGGATACAACAGAATATGGCCAAGGGATCCAATGGGAGTCGGTGAAAGCCTCGAATTTGGTCACATTTGGCCCAAATTTCGACGTTTTGTATGGAAATTGAGCCAAAAACGGGGTTTTGTCGCCAAATCCGGTACTTGCCAGCCTCTCTGTTGATTGTCTTTGTCATTTTCGTGCTCAGCCTGACAGGATACAACAAAATAGGGCCAAGGGATCCAAGAGGAGTCGGTGAAAGCCTCGAATTTGGCCACATTTTTTCCCAAATTTCGACGTTTTGTATGGAAATTGAGCCAAAAACGGGGTTTTGTCGCCAAATCCGGTACTTGCCAGCCTCTCTGTTGATTGTCTTTGTCATTTTCGTGCTCAGCCTGATAGGTTACAACAGAATATGTCCAAAGGCTCCAAGAAATCTCGGTGAAAGGCTCCAATTTGACGAAATAATCACAGAATTGACATTACAAGCAAATTCTAAGCATTTCTGTGCATTTGTCGCAAAAATCGGTACTTACCACTGAATTGCTTGATGCCCTTGGGCATTTTTTTGCTCAGCCTGACAGGATACAACAGAATATGGCCAAGGGATCCAATGGGAGTCGGTGAAAGCCTCGAATTTGGCCACATTTGGCGCAAATTTCGACGTTTTGTATGGAAATTGAGCCAAAAACGGGGTTTTGTCGCCAAATCCGGTACTTGCCACCCTCTCTGTTGATTGTCTTTGTCATTTTCGTGCTCAGCCTGACAGGATACAACAAAATAGGGCCAAGGGATCGAAGAGGAGTCGGTGAAAGCCTCGAATTTGGCCACATTTGGCCCAAATTTCGACGTTTTGTATGGAAATTGAGCCAAAAACGGGGTTTTGTCGCCAAATCCGGTACTTGCCAGCGTCTCTGTTGATTGTCTTTGTCATTTTCGTGCTCAGCCTGATAGGTTACAACAGAATATGTCCAAAGGCTCCAAGAAATCTCGGTGAAAGGCTCCAATTTGACGAAATAATCACAGAATTGACATTACAAGCAAATTCTAAGCATTTCTGTGCATTTGTCGCAAAAATCGGTACTTACCACTGAATTGCTTGATGCCCTTGGGCATTTTTTTGCTCAGCCTGACAGGATACAACAGAATATGGCCAAGGGATCCAATGGGAGTCGGTGAAAGCCTCGAATTTGGCCACATTTGGCGCAAATTTCGACGTTTTGTATGGAAATTGAGCAAAAAACGGGGTTTTGTCGCCAAATCCGGTACTTGCCAGCCTCTCTGTTGATTGTCTTTGTCATTTTCGTGCTCAGCCTGAATGGATACAACAAAATAGGGCCAAGGGATCCAAGAGGAGTCGGTGAAAGCCTCGAATTTGGCCACATTTGGCCCAAATTTCGACGTTTTGAATGGAAATTGAGCCAAAAACGGGGTTTTGTCGCCAAATCCGGTACTTGCCAGCGTCTCTGTTGATTGTCTTTGTCATTTTCGTGCTCAGCCTGATAGGTTACAACAGAATATGTCCAAAGGCTCCAAGAAATCTCGGTGAAAGGCTCCAATTTGACGAAATAATCACAGAATTGACATTACAAGCAAATTCTAAGCATTTCTGTGCATTTGTCGCAAAAATCGGTACTTACCACTGAATTGCTTGATGCCCTTGGGCATTTTTTTGCTCAGCCTGACAGGATACAACAGAATATGGCCAAGGGATCCAATGGGAGTCGGTGAAAGCCTCGAATTTGGCCACATTTGGCCCAAATTTCGACGTTTTGTATGGAAATTGAGCCAAAAACGGGGTTTTGTCGCCAAATCCGGTACTTGCCAGCCTCTCTGTTGATTGTCTTTGTCATTTTCGTGCTCAGCCTGACAGGATACAACAAAATAGGGCCAAGGGATCCAAGAGGAGTCGGTGAAAGCCTCGAATTTGGCCACATTTGGCCCAAATTTCGACGTTTTGTATGGAAATTGAGCCAAAAACGGGGTTTTGTCGCCAAATCCGGTACTTGCCAGCGTCTCTGTTGATTGTCTTTGTCATTTTCGTGCTCAGCCTGATAGGTTACAACAGAATATGTCCAAAGGCTCCAAGAAATCTCGGTGAAAGGCTCCAATTTGACGAAATAATCACAGAATTGACATTACAAGCAAATTCTAAGCATTTCTGTGCATTTGTCGCAAAAATCGGTACTTACCACTAAATTGCTTGATGCCCTTGGGCATTTTTTTGCTCAGCCTGACAGGATACAACAGAATATGGCCAAGGGATCCAATGGGAGTCGGTGAAAGCCTCGAATTTGGCCACATTTGGCGCAAATTTCGACGTTTTGTATGGAAATTGAGCCAAAAACGGGGTTTTGTCGCCAAATCCGGTACTTGCCAGCCTCTCTGTTGATTGTCTTTGTCATTTTCGTGCTCAGCCTGACAGGATACAACAAAATAGGGCCAAGGGATCCAAGAGGAGTCGGTGAAAGCCTCGAATTTGGCCACATTTGGCCCAAATTTCGACGTTTTGTATGGAAATTGAGCCAAAAACGGGGTTTTGTCGCCAAATCCGGTACTTGCCAGCGTCTCTGTTGATTGTCTTTGTCATTTTCGTGCTCAGCCTGATAGGTTACAACAGAATATGTCCAAAGGCTCCAAGAAATCTCGGTGAAAGGCTCCAATTTGACGAAATAATCACAGAATTGACATTACAAGCAAATTTAAAGCATTTCTGTGCATTTGTCGCAAAAATCGGTACTTACCACTGAATTGCTTGATGCCCTTGGGCATTTTTTTGCTCAGCCTGACAGGATACAACAGAATATGGCCAAGGGATCCAATGGGAGTCGGTGAAAGCCTCGAATTTGGCCACATTTGGCGCAAATTTCGACGTTTTGTATGGAAATTGAGCCAAAAACGGGGTTTTGTCGCCAAATCCGGTACTTGCCAGCCTCTCTGTTGATTGTCTTTGTCATTTTCGTGCTCAGCCTGACAGGATACAACAAAATAGGGCCAAGGGATCCAAGAGGAGTCGGTGAAAGCCTCGAATTTGGCCACATTTTGCCCAAATTTCGACGTTTTGTATGGAAATTGAGCCAAAAACGGGGTTTTGTCGCCAAATCCGGTACTTGCCAGCCTCTCTGTTGATTGTCTTTGTCATTTTCGTGCTCAGCCTGATAGGTTACAACAGAATATGTCCAAAGGCTCCAAGAAATCTCGGTGAAAGGCTCCAATTTGACGAAATAATCACAGAATTGACATTACAAGCAAATTCTAAGCATTTCTGTGCATTTGTCGCAAAAATCGGTACTTACCACTGAATTGCTTGATGCCCTTGGGCATTTTTTTGCTCAGCCTGACAGAATACAACAAAATAGGGCCAAGGGATCCAAGAGGAGTCGGTGAAAGCCTTGAATTTGGCCACACTTTGCCCAAATTTCGACGTTTTGTATGGAAATTGAGCCAAAAACGGGGTTTTGTCGCCAAATCCGGTACTTGCCAGCCTCTCTGTTGATTGTCTTTGTCATTTTCGTGCTCAGCCTGATAGGTTACAACAGAATATGTCCAAAGGCTCCAAGAAATCTCGGTGAAAGGCTCCAATTTGACGAAATAATCACAGAATTGACATTACAAGCAAATTCTAAGCATTTCTGTGCATTTGTCGCAAAAATCGGTACTTACCACTAAATTGCTTGATGCCCTTGGGCATTTTTTTGCTCAGCCTGACAGGATAAAACAGAATATGGCCAAGGGATCCAATGGGAGTCGGTGAAAGCCTCGAATTTGGCCACATTTGGCGCAAATTTCGACGTTTTGTATGGAAATTGAGCCAAAAACGGGGTTTTGTCGCCAAATCCGGTACTTGCCAGCCTCTCTGTTGATTGTCTTTGTCATTTTCGTGCTCAGCCTGACAGGATACAACAAAATAGGGCCAAGGGATCCAAGAGGAGTCGGTGAAAGCCTCGAATTTGGCCACATTTGGCCCAAATTTCGACGTTTTGTATGGAAATTGAGCCAAAAACGGGGTTTTGTCGCCAAATCCGGTACTTGCCAGCGTCTCTGTTGATTGTTTTTGTCATTTTCGTGCTCAGCCTGATAGGTTACAACAGAATATGTCCAAAGGCTCCAAGAAATCTCGGTGAAAGGCTCCAATTTGACGAAATAATCACAGAATTGACATTACAAGCAAATTCTAAGCATTTCTGTGCATTTGTCGCAAAAATCGGTACTTACCACTGAATTGCTTGATGCCCTTGAGCATTTTTTTGCTCAGCCTGACAGGATACAACAGAATATGGCCAAGGGATCCAATGGGAGTCGGTGAAAGCCTCGAATTTGGCCACATTTGGCGCAAATTTCGACGTTTTGTATGGAAATTGAGCCAAAAACGGGGTTTTGTGGCCAAATCCGGTACTTGCCAGCCTCTCTGTTGATTGTCTTTGTCATTTTCGTGCTCAGCCTGACAGGATACAACAAAATAGGGCCAAGGGATCCAAGAGGAGTCGGTGAAAGCCTCGAATTTGGCCACATTTGGCCCAAATTTCGACGTTTTGTATGGAAATTGAGCCAAAAACGAGGTTTTGTCGCCAAATCCGGTACTTGCCAGCGTCTCTGTTGATTGTCTTTGTCATTTTCGTGCTCAGCCTGATAGGTTACAACAGAATATGTCCAAAGGCTCCAAGAAATCTCGGTGAAAGGCTCCAATTTGACGAAATAATCACAGAATTGACATTACAAGCAAATTCTAAGCATTTCTGTGCATTTGTCGCAAAAATCGGTACTTACCACTGAATTGCTTGATGCCCTTGGGCATTTTTTTGCTCAGCCTGACAGGATACAACAGAATATGGCCAAGGGATCCAATGGGAGTCGGTGAAAGCCTCGAATTTGGTCACATTTGGCCCAAATTTCGACGTTTTGTATGGAAATTGAGCCAAAAACGGGGTTTTGTCGCCAAATCCGGTACTTGCCAGCCTCTCTGTTGATTGTCTTTGTCATTTTCGTGCTCAGCCTGACAGGATACAACAAAATAGGGCCAAGGGATCCAAGAGGAGTCGGTGAAAGCCTCGAATTTGGCCACATTTGGCCCAAATTTCGACGTTTTGTATGGATATTGAGCCAAAAACGGGGTTTTGTCGCCAAATCCGGTACTTGCCAGCGTCTCTGTTGATTGTCTTTGTCATTTTCGTGCTCAGCCTGATAGGTTACAACAGAATATGTCCAAAGGCTCCAAGAAATCTCGGTGAAAGGCTCCAATTTGACGAAATAATCACAGAATTGACATTACAAGCAAATTCTAAGCATTTCTGTGCATTTGTCGCAAAAATCGGTACTTACCACTGAATTGCTTGATGCCCTTGAGCATTTTTTTGCTCAGTTTGACAGGATACAACAGAATATGGCCAAGGGATCCAATGGGAGTCGGTGAAAGCCTCGAATTTGGCCACATTTGGCCCAAATTTCGACGTTTTGTATGGAAATTGAGCCAAAAACGGGGTTTTGTCGCCAAATCCGGTACTTGCCAGCCTCTCTGTTGATTGTCTTTGTCATTTTCGTGCTCAGCCTGACAGGATACAACAAAATAGGGCCAAGGGATCCAAGAGGAGTCGGTGAAAGCCTCGAATTTGGCCACATTTTGCCCAAATTTCGACGTTTTGTATGGAAATTGAGCCAAAAACGGGGTTTTGTCGCCAAATCCGGTACTTGCCAGCGTCTCTGTTGATTGTCTTTGTCATTTTCGTGCTCAGCCTGATAGGTTACAACAGAATATGTCCAAAGGCTCCAAGAAATCTCGGTGAAAGGCTCCAATTTGACGAAATAATCACAGAATTGACATTACAAGCAAATTTAAAGCATTTCTGTGCATTTGTCGCAAAAATCGGTACTTACCACTGAATTGCTTGATGCCCTTGGGCATTTTTTTGCTCAGCCTGACAGGATACAACAGAATATGGCCAAGGGATCCAATGGGAGTCGGTGAAAGCCTCGAATTTGGCCACATTTGGCGCAAATTTCGACGTTTTGTATGGAAATTGAGCCAAAAACGGGGTTTTGTCGCCAAATCCGGTACTTGCCAGCCTCTCTGTTGATTGTCTTTGTCATTTTCGTGCTCAGCCTGACAGGATACAACAAAATAGGGCCAAGGGATCCAAGTGGAGTCGGTGAAAGCCTCGAATTTGGCCACATTTGGCCCAAATTTCGACGTTTTGTATGGAAATTGAGCCAAAAACGGGGTTTTGTCGCCAAATCCGGTACTTGCCAGCCTCTCTGTTGATTGTCTTTGTCATTTTCGTGCTCAGCCTGACAGGATACAACAAAATAGGGCCAAGGGATCCAAGAGGAGTCGGTGAAAGCCTCGAATTTGGCCACATTTTTTCCCAAATTTCGACGTTTTGTATGGAAATTGAGCCAAAAACGGGGTTTTGTCGCCAAATCCGGTACTTGCCAGCCTCTCTGTTGATTGTCTTTGTCATTTTCGTGCTCAGCCTGATAGGTTACAACAGAATATGTCCAAAGGCTCCAAGAAATCTCGGTGAAAGGCTCCAATTTGACGAAATAATCACAGAATTGACATTACAAGCAAATTCTAAGCATTTCTGTGCATTTGTCGCAAAAATCGGTACTTACCACTGAATTGCTTGATGCCCTTGGGCATTTTTTTGCTCAGCCTGACAGGATACAACAGAATATGGCCAAGGGATCCAATGGGAGTCGGTGAAAGCCTCGAATTTGGCCACATTTGGCGCAAATTTCGACGTTTTGTATGGAAATTGAGCCAAAAACGGGGTTTTGTCGCCAAATCCGGTACTTGCCAGCCTCTCTGTTGATTGTCTTTGTCATTTTCGTGCTCAGCCTGACAGGATACAACAAAATAGGGCCAAGGGATCGAAGAGGAGTCGGTGAAAGCCTCGAATTTGGCCACATTTGGCCCAAATTTCGACGTTTTGTATGGAAATTGAGCCAAAAACGGGGTTTTGTCGCCAAATCCGGTACTTGCCAGCGTCTCTGTTGATTGTCTTTGTCATTTTCGTGCTCAGCCTGATAGGTTACAACAGAATATGTCCAAAGGCTCCAAGAAATCTCGGTGAAAGGCTCCAATTTGACGAAATAATCACAGAATTGACATTACAAGCAAATTCTAAGCATTTCTGTGCATTTGTCGCAAAAATCGGTACTTACCACTGAATTGCTTGATGCCCTTGGGCATTTTTTTGCTCAGCCTGACAGGATACAACAGAATATGGCCAAGGGATCCAATGGGAGTCGGTGAAAGCCTCGAATTTGGCCACATTTGGCGCAAATTTCGACGTTTTGTATGGAAATTGAGCCAAAAACGGGGTTTTGTCGCCAAATCCGGTACTTGCCAGCCTCTCTGTTGATTGTCTTTGTCATTTTCGTGCTCAGCCTGACAGGATACAACAAAATAGGGCCAAGGGATCCAAGAGGAGTCGGTGAAAGCCTCGAATTTGGCCACATTTGGCCCAAATTTCGACGTTTTGTATGGAAATTGAGCCAAAAACGGGGTTTTGTCGCCAAATCCGGTACTTGCCAGCGTCTCTGTTGATTGTCTTTGTCATTTTCGTGCTCAGCCTGATAGGTTACAACAGAATATGTCCAAAGGCTCCAAGAAATCTCGGTGAAAGGCTCCAATTTGACGAAATAATCACAGAATTGACATTACAAGCAAATTCTAAGCATTTCTGTGCATTTGTCGCAAAAATCGGTACTTACCACTAAATTGCTTGATGCCCTTGGGCATTTTTTTGCTCAGCCTGACAGGATACAACAGAATATGGCCAAGGGATCCAATGGGAGTCGGTGAAAGCCTCGAATTTGGCCACATTTGGCGCAAATTTCGACGTTTTGTATGGAAATTGAGCCAAAAACGGGGTTTTGTCGCCAAATCCGGTACTTGCCAGCCTCTCTGTTGATTGTCTTTGTCATTTTCGTGCTCAGCCTGACAGGATACAACAAAATAGGGCCAAGGGATCCAAGAGGAGTCGGTGAAAGCCTCGAATTTGGCCACATTTGGCCCAAATTTCGACGTTTTGTATGGAAATTGAGCCAAAAACGGGGTTTTGTCGCCAAATCCGGTACTTGCCAGCGTCTCTGTTGATTGTTTTTGTCATTTTCGTGCTCAGCCTGATAGGTTACAACAGAATATGTCCAAAGGCTCCAAGAAATCTCGGTGAAAGGCTCCAATTTGACGAAATAATCACAGAATTGACATTACAAGCAAATTCTAAGCATTTCTGTGCATTTGTCGCAAAAATCGGTACTTACCACTGAATTGCTTGATGCCCTTGAGCATTTTTTTGCTCAGCCTGAGCGGATACAACAGAATATGGCCAAGGGATCCAATGGGAGTCGGTGAAAGCCTCGAATTTGGCCACATTTGGCCCAAATTTCGACGTTTTGTATGGAAATTGAGCCAAAAACGGGGTTTTGTCGCCAAATCCGGTACTTGCCAGCCTCTCTGTTGATTGTCTTTGTCATTTTCGTGCTCAGCCTGACAGGATACAACAAAATAGGGCCAAGGGATCCAAGAGGAGTCGGTGAAAGCCTCGAATTTGGCCACATTTGGCCCAAATTTCGACGTTTTGTATGGAAATTGAGCCAAAAACGAGGTTTTGTCGCCAAATCCGGTACTTGCCAGCGTCTCTGTTGATTGTCTTTGTCATTTTCGTGCTCAGCCTGATAGGTTACAACAGAATATGTCCAAAGGCTCCAAGAAATCTCGGTGAAAGGCTCCAATTTGACGAAATAATCACAGAATTGACATTACAAGCAAATTCTAAGCATTTCTGTGCATTTGTCGCAAAAATCGGTACTTACCACTGAATTGCTTGATGCCCTTGAGCATTTTTTTGCTCAGTTTGACAGGATACAACAGAATATGGCCAAGGGATCCAATGGGAGTCGGTGAAAGCCTCGAATTTGGCCACATTTGGCCCAAATTTCGACGTTTTGTATGGAAATTGAGCCAAAAACGGGGTTTTGTCGCCAAATCCGGTACTTGCCAGCCTCTCTGTTGATTGTCTTTGTCATTTTCGTGCTCAGCCTGACAGGATACAACAAAATAGGGCCAAGGGATCCAAGAGGAGTCGGTGAAAGCCTCGACTTTGGCCACATTTTGCCCAAATTTCGACGTTTTGTATGGAAATTGAGCCAAAAACGGGGTTTTGTCGCCAAATCCGGTACTTGCCAGCGTCTCTGTTGATTGTCTTTGTCATTTTCGTGCTCAGCCTGATAGGTTACAACAGAATATGTCCAAAGGCTCCAAGAAATCTCGGTGAAAGGCTCCAATTTGACGAAATAATCACAGAATTGACATTACAAGCAAATTTAAAGCATTTCTGTGCATTTGTCGCAAAAATCGGTACTTACCACTGAATTGCTTGATGCCCTTGGGCATTTTTTTGCTCAGCCTGACAGGATACAACAGAATATGGCCAAGGGATCCAATGGGAGTCGGTGAAAGCCTCGAATTTGGCCACATTTGGCGCAAATTTCGACGTTTTGTATGGAAATTGAGCCAAAAACGGGGTTTTGTCGCCAAATCCGGTACTTGCCAGCCTCTCTGTTGATTGTCTTTGTCATTTTCGTGCTCAGCCTGACAGGATACAACAAAATAGGGCCAAGGGATCGAAGAGGAGTCGGTGAAAGCCTCGAATTTGGCCACATTTGGCCCAAATTTCGACGGGTTGTATGGAAATTGAGCCAAAAACGGGGTTTTGTCGCCAAATCCGGTACTTGCCAGCGTCTCTGTTGATTGTCTTTGTCATTTTCGTGCTCAGCCTGATAGGTTACAACAGAATATGTCCAAAGGCTCCAAGAAATCTCGGTGAAAGGCTCCAATTTGACGAAATAATCACAGAATTGACATTACAAGCAAATTCTAAGCATTTCTGTGCATTTGTCGCAAAAATCGGTACTTACCACTGAATTGCTTGATGCCCTTGGGCATTTTTTTGCTCAGCCTGACAGGATACAACAGAATATGGCCAAGGGATCCAATGGGAGTCGGTGAAAGCCTCGAATTTGGTCACATTTGGCCCAAATTTCGACGTTTTGTATGGAAATTGAGCCAAAAACGGGGTTTTGTCGCCAAATCCGGTACTTGCCAGCCTCTCTGTTGATTGTCTTTGTCATTTTCGTGCTCAGCCTGACAGGATACAACAAAATAGGGCCAAGGGATCCAAGAGGAGTCGGTGAAAGCCTCGAATTTGGCCACATTTTTTCCCAAATTTCGACGTTTTGTATGGAAATTGAGCCAAAAACGGGGTTTTGTCGCCAAATCCGGTACTTGCCAGCGTCTCTGTTGATTGTCTTTGTCATTTTCGTGCTCAGCCTGATAGGTTACAACAGAATATGTCCAAAGGCTCCAAGAAATCTCGGTGAAAGGCTCCAATTTGACGAAATAATCACAGAATTGACATTACAAGCAAATTCTAAGCATTTCTGTGCATTTGTCGCAAAAATCGGTACTTACCACTGAATTGCTTGATGCCCTTGGGCATTTTTTTGCTCAGCCTGACAGGATACAACAGAATATGGCCAAGGGATCCAATGGGAGTCGGTGAAAGCCTCGAATTTGGCCACATTTGGCGCAAATTTCGACGTTTTGTATGGAAATTGAGCAAAAAACGGGGTTTTGTCGCCAAATCCGGTACTTGCCAGCCTCTCTGTTGATTGTCTTTGTCATTTTCGTGCTCAGCCTGAATGGATACAACAAAATAGGGCCAAGGGATCCAAGAGGAGTCGGTGAAAGCCTCGAATTTGGCCACATTTGGCCCAAATTTCGACGTTTTGAATGGAAATTGAGCCAAAAACGGGGTTTTGTCGCCAAATCCGGTACTTGCCAGCGTCTCTGTTGATTGTCTTTGTCATTTTCGTGCTCAGCCTGATAGGTTACAACAGAATATGTCCAAAGGCTCCAAGAAATCTCGGTGAAAGGCTCCAATTTGACGAAATAATCACAGAATTGACATTACAAGCAAATTCTAAGCATTTCTGTGCATTTGTCGCAAAAATCGGTACTTACCACTGAATTGCTTGATGCCCTTGGGCATTTTTTTGCTCAGCCTGACAGGATACAACAGAATATGGCCAAGGGATCCAATGGGAGTCGGTGAAAGCCTCGAATTTGGCCACATTTGGCCCAAATTTCGACGTTTTGTATGGAAATTGAGCCAAAAACGGGGTTTTGTCGCCAAATCCGGTACTTGCCAGCCTCTCTGTTGATTGTCTTTGTCATTTTCGTGCTCAGCCTGACAGGATACAACAAAATAGGGCCAAGGGATCCAAGAGGAGTCGGTGAAAGCCTCGAATTTGGCCACATTTGGCCCAAATTTCGACGTTTTGTATGGAAATTGAGCCAAAAACGGGGTTTTGTCGCCAAATCCGGTACTTGCCAGCGTCTCTGTTGATTGTCTTTGTCATTTTCGTGCTCAGCCTGATAGGTTACAACAGAATATGTCCAAAGGCTCCAAGAAATCTCGGTGAAAGGCTCCAATTTGACGAAATAATCACAGAATTGACATTACAAGCAAATTCTAAGCATTTCTGTGCATTTGTCGCAAAAATCGGTACTTACCACTAAATTGCTTGATGCCCTTGGGCATTTTTTTGCTCAGCCTGACAGGATACAACAGAATATGGCCAAGGGATCCAATGGGAGTCGGTGAAAGCCTCGAATTTGGCCACATTTGGCGCAAATTTCGACGTTTTGTATGGAAATTGAGCCAAAAACGGGGTTTTGTCGCCAAATCCGGTACTTGCCAGCCTCTCTGTTGATTGTCTTTGTCATTTTCGTGCTCAGCCTGACAGGATACAACAAAATAGGGCCAAGGGATCCAAGAGGAGTCGGTGAAAGCCTCGAATTTGGCCACATTTGGCCCAAATTTCGACGTTTTGTATGGAAATTGAGCCAAAAACGGGGTTTTGTCGCCAAATCCGGTACTTGCCAGCGTCTCTGTTGATTGTCTTTGTCATTTTCGTGCTCAGCCTGATAGGTTACAACAGAATATGTCCAAAGGCTCCAAGAAATCTCGGTGAAAGGCTCCAATTTGACGAAATAATCACAGAATTGACATTACAAGCAAATTTAAAGCATTTCTGTGCATTTGTCGCAAAAATCGGTACTTACCACTGAATTGCTTGATGCCCTTGGGCATTTTTTTGCTCAGCCTGACAGGATACAACAGAATATGGCCAAGGGATCCAATGGGAGTCGGTGAAAGCCTCGAATTTGGCCACATTTGGCGCAAATTTCGACGTTTTGTATGGAAATTGAGCCAAAAACGGGGTTTTGTCGCCAAATCCGGTACTTGCCAGCCTCTCTGTTGATTGTCTTTGTCATTTTCGTGCTCAGCCTGACAGGATACAACAAAATAGGGCCAAGGGATCCAAGAGGAGTCGGTGAAAGCCTCGAATTTGGCCACATTTTGCCCAAATTTCGACGTTTTGTATGGAAATTGAGCCAAAAACGGGGTTTTGTCGCCAAATCCGGTACTTGCCAGCCTCTCTGTTGATTGTCTTTGTCATTTTCGTGCTCAGCCTGATAGGTTACAACAGAATATGTCCAAAGGCTCCAAGAAATCTCGGTGAAAGGCTCCAATTTGACGAAATAATCACAGAATTGACATTACAAGCAAATTCTAAGCATTTCTGTGCATTTGTCGCAAAAATCGGTACTTACCACTGAATTGCTTGATGCCCTTGGGCATTTTTTTGCTCAGCCTGACAGGATACAACAGAATATGGCCAAGGGATCCAATGGGAGTCGGTGAAAGCCTCGAATTTGGCCACATTTGGCCCAAATTTCGACGTTTTGTATGGAAATTGAGCCAAAAACGGGGTTTTGTCGCCAAATCCGGTACTTGCCAGCCTCTCTGTTGATTGTCTTTGTCATTTTCGTGCTCAGCCTGACAGGATACAACAAAATAGGGCCAAGGGATCCAAGAGGAGTCGGTGAAAGCCTCGAATTTGGCCACATTTTGCCCAAATTTCGACGTTTTGTATGGAAATTGAGCCAAAAACGGGGTTTTGTCGCCAAATCCGGTACTTGCCAGCGTCTCTGTTGATTGTCTTTGTCATTTTCGTGCTCAGCCTGATAGGTTACAACAGAATATGTCCAAAGGCTCCAAGAAATCTCGGTGAAAGGCTCCAATTTGACGAAATAATCACAGAATTGACATTACAAGCAAATTTAAAGCATTTCTGTGCATTTGTCGCAAAAATCGGTACTTACCACTGAATTGCTTGATGCCCTTGGGCATTTTTTTGCTCAGCCTGACAGGATACAACAGAATATGGCCAAGGGATCCAATGGGAGTCGGTGAAAGCCTCGAATTTGGCCACATTTGGCGCAAATTTCGACGTTTTGTATGGAAATTGAGCCAAAAACGGGGTTTTGTCGCCAAATCCGGTACTTGCCAGCCTCTCTGTTGATTGTCTTTGTCATTTTCGTGCTCAGCCTGACAGGATACAACAAAATAGGGCCAAGGGATCCAAGTGGAGTCGGTGAAAGCCTCGAATTTGGCCACATTTGGCCCAAATTTCGACGTTTTGTATGGAAATTGAGCCAAAAACGGGGTTTTGTCGCCAAATCCGGTACTTGCCAGCCTCTCTGTTGATTGTCTTTGTCATTTTCGTGCTCAGCCTGACAGGATACAACAAAATAGGGCCAAGGGATCCAAGAGGAGTCGGTGAAAGCCTCGAATTTGGCCTCATTTTGCCCAAATTTCGACGTTTTGTATGGAAATTGAGCCAAAAACGGGGTTTTGTCGCCAAATCCGGTACTTGCCAGCCTCTCTGTTGATTGTCTTTGTCATTTTCGTGCTCAGCCTGATAGGTTACAACAGAATATGTCCAAAGGCTCCAAGAAATCTCGGTGAAAGGCTCCAATTTGACGAAATAATCACAGAATTGACATTACAAGCAAATTCTAAGCATTTCTGTGCATTTGTCGCAAAAATCGGTACTTACCACTGAATTGCTTGATGCCCTTGGGCATTTTTTTGCTCAGCCTGACAGGATACAACAGAATATGGCCAAGGGATCCAATGGGAGTCGGTGAAAGCCTCGAATTTGGCCACATTTGGCGCAAATTTCGACGTTTTGTATGGAAATTGAGCCAAAAACGGGGTTTTGTCGCCAAATCCGGTACTTGCCAGCCTCTCTGTTGATTGTCTTTGTCATTTTCGTGCTCAGCCTGACAGGATACAACAAAATAGGGCCAAGGGATCGAAGAGGAGTCGGTGAAAGCCTCGAATTTGGCCACATTTGGCCCAAATTTCGACGTTTTGTATGGAAATTGAGCCAAAAACGGGGTTTTGTCGCCAAATCCGGTACTTGCCAGCGTCTCTGTTGATTGTCTTTGTCATTTTCGTGCTCAGCCTGATAGGTTACAACAGAATATGTCCAAAGGCTCCAAGAAATCTCGGTGAAAGGCTCCAATTTGACGAAATAATCACAGAATTGACATTACAAGCAAATTCTAAGCATTTCTGTGCATTTGTCGCAAAAATCGGTACTTACCACTGAATTGCTTGATGCCCTTGGGCATTTTTTTGCTCAGCCTGACAGGATACAACAGAATATGGCCAAGGGATCCAATGGGAGTCGGTGAAAGCCTCGAATTTGGTCACATTTGGCCCAAATTTCGACGTTTTGTATGGAAATTGAGCCAAAAACGGGGTTTTGTCGCCAAATCCGGTACTTGCCAGCCTCTCTGTTGATTGTCTTTGTCATTTTCGTGCTCAGCCTGACAGGATACAACAAAATAGGGCCAAGGGATCCAAGAGGAGTCGGTGAAAGCCTCGAATTTGGCCACATTTGGCCCAAATTTCGACGTTTTGAATGGAAATTGAGCCAAAAACGGGGTTTTGTCGCCAAATCCGGTACTTGCCAGCGTCTCTGTTGATTGTCTTTGTCATTTTCGTGCTCAGCCTGATAGGTTACAACAGAATATGTCCAAAGGCTCCAAGAAATCTCGGTGAAAGGCTCCAATTTGACGAAATAATCACAGAATTGACATTACAAGCAAATTCTAAGCATTTCTGTGCATTTGTCGCAAAAATCGGTACTTACCACTGAATTGCTTGATGCCCTTGGGCATTTTTTTGCTCAGCCTGACAGGATACAACAGAATATGGCCAAGGGATCCAATGGGAGTCGGTGAAAGCCTCGAATTTGGCCACATTTGGCCCAAATTTCGACGTTTTGTATGGAAATTGAGCCAAAAACGGGGTTTTGTCGCCAAATCCGGTACTTGCCAGCCTCTCTGTTGATTGTCTTTGTCATTTTCGTGCTCAGCCTGACAGGATACAACAAAATAGGGCCAAGGGATCCAAGAGGAGTCGGTGAAAGCCTCGAATTTGGCCACATTTGGCCCAAATTTCGACGTTTTGTATGGAAATTGAGCCAAAAACGGGGTTTTGTCGCCAAATCCGGTACTTGCCAGCGTCTCTGTTGATTGTCTTTGTCATTTTCGTGCTCAGCCTGATAGGTTACAACAGAATATGTCCAAAGGCTCCAAGAAATCTCGGTGAAAGGCTCCAATTTGACGAAATAATCACAGAATTGACATTACAAGCAAATTCTAAGCATTTCTGTGCATTTGTCGCAAAAATCGGTACTTACCACTAAATTGCTTGATGCCCTTGGGCATTTTTTTGCTCAGCCTGACAGGATACAACAGAATATGGCCAAGGGATCCAATGGGAGTCGGTGAAAGCCTCGAATTTGGCCACATTTGGCGCAAATTTCGACGTTTTGTATGGAAATTGAGCCAAAAACGGGGTTTTGTCGCCAAATCCGGTACTTGCCAGCCTCTCTGTTGATTGTCTTTGTCATTTTCGTGCTCAGCCTGACAGGATACAACAAAATAGGGCCAAGGGATCCAAGAGGAGTCGGTGAAAGCCTCGAATTTGGCCACATTTGGCCCAAATTTCGACGTTTTGTATGGAAATTGAGCCAAAAACGGGGTTTTGTCGCCAAATCCGGTACTTGCCAGCGTCTCTGTTGATTGTCTTTGTCATTTTCGTGCTCAGCCTGATAGGTTACAACAGAATATGTCCAAAGGCTCCAAGAAATCTCGGTGAAAGGCTCCAATTTGACGAAATAATCACAGAATTGACATTACAAGCAAATTTAAAGCATTTCTGTGCATTTGTCGCAAAAATCGGTACTTACCACTGAATTGCTTGATGCCCTTGGGCATTTTTTTGCTCAGCCTGACAGGATACAACAGAATATGGCCAAGGGATCCAATGGGAGTCGGTGAAAGCCTCGAATTTGGCCACATTTGGCGCAAATTTCGACGTTTTGTATGGAAATTGAGCCAAAAACGGGGTTTTGTCGCCAAATCCGGTACTTGCCAGCCTCTCTGTTGATTGTCTTTGTCATTTTCGTGCTCAGCCTGACAGGATACAACAAAATAGGGCCAAGGGATCCAAGAGGAGTCGGTGAAAGCCTCGAATTTGGCCACATTTTGCCCAAATTTCGACGTTTTGTATGGAAATTGAGCCAAAAACGGGGTTTTGTCGCCAAATCCGGTACTTGCCAGCCTCTCTGTTGATTGTCTTTGTCATTTTCGTGCTCAGCCTGATAGGTTACAACAGAATATGTCCAAAGGCTCCAAGAAATCTCGGTGAAAGGCTCCAATTTGACGAAATAATCACAGAATTGACATTACAAGCAAATTCTAAGCATTTCTGTGCATTTGTCGCAAAAATCGGTACTTACCACTGAATTGCTTGATGCCCTTGGGCATTTTTTTGCTCAGCCTGACAGAATACAACAAAATAGGGCCAAGGGATCCAAGAGGAGTCGGTGAAAGCCTTGAATTTGGCCACATTTTGCCCAAATTTCGACGTTTTGTATGGAAATTGAGCCAAAAACGGGGTTTTGTCGCCAAATCCGGTACTTGCCAGCCTCTCTGTTGATTGTCTTTGTCATTTTCGTGCTCAGCCTGATAGGTTACAACAGAATATGTCCAAAGGCTCCAAGAAATCTCGGTGAAAGGCTCCAATTTGACGAAATAATCACAGAATTGACATTACAAGCAAATTCTAAGCATTTCTGTGCATTTGTCGCAAAAATCGGTACTTACCACTAAATTGCTTGATGCCCTTGGGCATTTTTTTGCTCAGCCTGACAGGATAAAACAGAATATGGCCAAGGGATCCAATGGGAGTCGGTGAAAGCCTCGAATTTGGCCACATTTGGCGCAAATTTCGACGTTTTGTATGGAAATTGAGCCAAAAACGGGGTTTTGTCGCCAAATCCGGTACTTGCCAGCCTCTCTGTTGATTGTCTTTGTCATTTTCGTGCTCAGCCTGACAGGATACAACAAAATAGGGCCAAGGGATCCAAGAGGAGTCGGTGAAAGCCTCGAATTTGGCCACATTTGGCCCAAATTTCGACGTTTTGTATGGAAATTGAGCCAAAAACGGGGTTTTGTCGCCAAATCCGGTACTTGCCAGCGTCTCTGTTGATTGTTTTTGTCATTTTCGTGCTCAGCCTGATAGGTTACAACAGAATATGTCCAAAGGCTCCAAGAAATCTCGGTGAAAGGCTCCAATTTGACGAAATAATCACAGAATTGACATTACAAGCAAATTCTAAGCATTTCTGTGCATTTGTCGCAAAAATCGGTACTTACCACTGAATTGCTTGATGCCCTTGAGCATTTTTTTGCTCAGCCTGACAGGATACAACAGAATATGGCCAAGGGATCCAATGGGAGTCGGTGAAAGCCTCGAATTTGGCCACATTTGGCCCAAATTTCGACGTTTTGTATGGAAATTGAGCCAAAAACGGGGTTTTGTGGCCAAATCCGGTACTTGCCAGCCTCTCTGTTGATTGTCTTTGTCATTTTCGTGCTCAGCCTGACAGGATACAACAAAATAGGGCCAAGGGATCCAAGAGGAGTCGGTGAAAGCCTCGAATTTGGCCACATTTGGCCCAAATTTCGACGTTTTGTATGGAAATTGAGCCAAAAACGAGGTTTTGTCGCCAAATCCGGTACTTGCCAGCGTCTCTGTTGATTGTCTTTGTCATTTTCGTGCTCAGCCTGATAGGTTACAACAGAATATGTCCAAAGGCTCCAAGAAATCTCGGTGAAAGGCTCCAATTTGACGAAATAATCACAGAATTGACATTACAAGCAAATTCTAAGCATTTCTGTGCATTTGTCGCAAAAATCGGTACTTACCACTGAATTGCTTGATGCCCTTGGGCATTTTTTTGCTCAGCCTGACAGGATACAACAGAATATGGCCAAGGGATCCAATGGGAGTCGGTGAAAGCCTCGAATTTGGTCACATTTGGCCCAAATTTCGACGTTTTGTATGGAAATTGAGCCAAAAACGGGGTTTTGTCGCCAAATCCGGTACTTGCCAGCCTCTCTGTTGATTGTCTTTGTCATTTTCGTGCTCAGCCTGACAGGATACAACAAAATAGGGCCAAGGGATCCAAGAGGAGTCGGTGAAAGCCTCGAATTTGGCCACATTTGGCCCAAATTTCGACGTTTTGTATGGATATTGAGCCAAAAACGGGGTTTTGTCGCCAAATCCGGTACTTGCCAGCGTCTCTGTTGATTGTCTTTGTCATTTTCGTGCTCAGCCTGATAGATTACAACAGAATATGTCCAAAGGCTCCAAGAAATCTCGGTGAAAGGCTCCAATTTGACGAAATAATCACAGAATTGACATTACAAGCAAATTCTAAGCATTTCTGTGCATTTGTCGCAAAAATCGGTACTTACCACTGAATTGCTTGATGCCCTTGAGCATTTTTTTGCTCAGTTTGACAGGATACAACAGAATATGGCCAAGGGATCCAATGGGAGTCGGTGAAAGCCTCGAATTTGGCCACATTTGGCCCAAATTTCGACGTTTTGTATGGAAATTGAGCCAAAAACGGGGTTTTGTCGCCAAATCCGGTACTTGCCAGCCTCTCTGTTGATTGTCTTTGTCATTTTCGTGCTCAGCCTGACAGGATACAACAAAATAGGGCCAAGGGATCCAAGAGGAGTCGGTGAAAGCCTCGAATTTGGCCACATTTGGCCCAAATTTCGACGTTTTGTATGGAAATTGAGCCAAAAACGGGGTTTTGTCGCCAAATCCGGTACTTGCCAGCCTCTCTGTTGATTGTCTTTGTCATTTTCGTGCTCAGCCTGACAGGATACAACAAAATAGGGCCAAGGGATCCAAGAGGAGTCGGTGAAAGCCTCGAATTTGGCCACATTTGGCCCAAATTTCGACGTTTTGTATGGATATTGAGCCAAAAACGAGGTTTTGTCGCCAAATCCGGTACTTGCCAGCGTCTCTGTTGATTGTCTTTGTCATTTTCGTGCTCAGCCTGATAGATTACAACAGAATATGTCCAAAGGCTCCAAGAAATCTCGGTGAAAGGCTCCAATTTGACGAAATAATCACAGAATTGACATTACAAGCAAATTCTAAGCATTTCTGTGCATTTGTCGCAAAAATCGGTACTTACCACTGAATTGCTTGATGCCCTTGAGCATTTTTTTGCTCAGTTTGACAGGATACAACAGAATATGGCCAAGGGATCCAATGGGAGTCGGTGAAAGCCTCGAATTTGGCCACATTTGGCGCAAATTTCGACGTTTTGTATGGAAATTGAGCCAAAAACGGGGTTTTGTCGCCAAATCCGGTACTTGCCAGCCTCTCTGTTGATTGTCTTTGTCATTTTCGTGCTCAGCCTGACAGGATACAACAAAATAGGGCCAAGGGATCCAAGAGGAGTCGGTGAAAGCCTCGAATTTGGCCACATTTGGCCCAAATTTCGACGTTTTGAATGGAAATTGAGCCAAAAACGGGGTTTTGTCGCCAAATCCGGTACTTGCCAGCGTCTCTGTTGATTGTCTTTGTCATTTTCGTGCTCAGCCTGATAGGTTACAACAGAATATGTCCAAAGGCTCCAAGAAATCTCGGTGAAAGGCTCCAATTTGACGAAATAATCACAGAATTGACATTACAAGCAAATTCTAAGCATTTCTGTGCATTTGTCGCAAAAATCGGTACTTACCACTGAATTGCTTGATGCCCTTGGGCATTTTTTTGCTCAGCCTGACAGGATACAACAGAATATGGCCAAGGGATCCAATGGGAGTCGGTGAAAGCCTCGAATTTGGCCACATTTGGCCCAAATTTCGACGTTTTGTATGGAAATTGAGCCAAAAACGGGGTTTTGTTGCCAAATCCGGTACTTGCCAGCCTCTCTGTTGATTGTCTTTGTCATTTTCGTGCTCAGCCTGACAGGATACAACAAAATAGGGCCAAGGGATCCAAGAGGAGTCGGTGAAAGCCTCGAATTTGGCCTCATTTTGCCCAAATTTCGACGTTTTGTATGGAAATTGAGCCAAAAACGAGGTTTTGTCGCCAAATCCGGTACTTGCCAGCGTCTCTGTTGATTGTCTTTGTCATTTTCGTGCTCAGCCTGATAGGTTACAACAGAATATGTCCAAAGGCTCCAAGAAATCTCGGTGAAAGGCTCCAATTTGACGAAATAATCACAGAATTGACATTACAAGCAAATTCTAAGCATTTCTGTGCATTTGTCGCAAAAATCGGTACTTACCACTGAATTGCTTGATGCCCTTGGGCATTTTTTTGCTCAGCCTGACAGGATACAACAGAATATGGCCAAGGGATCCAATGGGAGTCGGTGAAAGCCTCGAATTTGGTCACATTTGGCCCAAATTTCGACGTTTTGTATGGAAATTGAGCCAAAAACGGGGTTTTGTCGCCAAATCCGGTACTTGCCAGCCTCTCTGTTGATTGTCTTTGTCATTTTCGTGCTCAGCCTGACAGGATACAACAAAATAGGGCCAAGGGATCCAAGAGGAGTCGGTGAAAGCCTCGAATTTGGCCACATTTGGCCCAAATTTCGACGTTTTGTATGGAAATTGAGCCAAAAACGGGGTTTTGTCGCCAAATCCGGTACTTGCCAGCGTCTCTGTTGATTGTCTTTGTCATTTTCGTGCTCAGCCTGATAGGTTACAACAGAATATGTCCAAAGGCTCCAAGAAATCTCGGTGAAAGGCTCCAATTTGACGAAATAATCACAGAATTGACATTACAAGCAAATTCTAAGCATTTCTGTGCATTTGTCGCAAAAATCGGTACTTACCACTAAATTGCTTGATGCCCTTGGGCATTTTTTTGCTCAGCCTGACAGGATACAACAGAATATGGCCAAGGGATCCAATGGGAGTCGGTGAAAGCCTCGAATTTGGCCACATTTGGCGCAAATTTCGACGTTTTGTATGGAAATTGAGCCAAAAACGGGGTTTTGTCGCCAAATCCGGTACTTGCCAGCCTCTCTGTTGATTGTCTTTGTCATTTTCGTGCTCAGCCTGACAGGATACAACAAAATAGGGCCAAGGGATCCAAGAGGAGTCGGTGAAAGCCTCGAATTTGGCCACATTTGGCCCAAATTTCGACGTTTTGTATGGAAATTGAGCCAAAAACGGGGTTTTGTCGCCAAATCCGGTACTTGCCAGCGTCTCTGTTGATTGTCTTTGTCATTTTCGTGCTCAGCCTGATAGGTTACAACAGAATATGTCCAAAGGCTCCAAGAAATCTCGGTGAAAGGCTCCAATTTGACGAAATAATCACAGAATTGACATTACAAGCAAATTTAAAGCATTTCTGTGCATTTGTCGCAAAAATCGGTACTTACCACTGAATTGCTTGATGCCCTTGGGC
Source organism: Hydra viridissima (assembly GCF_058129835.1). NCBI lineage: Eukaryota > Metazoa > Cnidaria > Hydrozoa > Anthoathecata > Hydridae > Hydra > Hydra viridissima. The sequence goes on from NW_028324323.1 coordinate 64,744, forward strand.
ATTTTTTTGCTCAGCCTGACAGGATACAACAGAATATGGCCAAGGGATCCAATGGGAGTCGGTGAAAGCCTCGAATTTGGCCACATTTGGCGCAAATTTCGACGTTTTGTATGGAAATTGAGCCAAAAACGGGGTTTTGTCGCCAAATCCGGTACTTGCCAGCCTCTCTGTTGATTGTCTTTGTCATTTTCGTGCTCAGCCTGACAGGATACAACAAAATAGGGCCAAGGGATCCAAGAGGAGTCGGTGAAAGCCTCGAATTTGGCCACATTTTGCCCAAATTTCGACGTTTTGTATGGAAATTGAGCCAAAAACGGGGTTTTGTCGCCAAATCCGGTACTTGCCAGCCTCTCTGTTGATTGTCTTTGTCATTTTCGTGCTCAGCCTGATAGGTTACAACAGAATATGTCCAAAGGCTCCAAGAAATCTCGGTGAAAGGCTCCAATTTGACGAAATAATCACAGAATTGACATTACAAGCAAATTCTAAGCATTTCTGTGCATTTGTCGCAAAAATCGGTACTTACCACTGAATTGCTTGATGCCCTTGGGCATTTTTTTGCTCAGCCTGACAGAATACAACAAAATAGGGCCAAGGGATCCAAGAGGAGTCGGTGAAAGCCTTGAATTTGGCCACATTTTGCCCAAATTTCGACGTTTTGTATGGAAATTGAGCCAAAAACGGGGTTTTGTCGCCAAATCCGGTACTTGCCAGCCTCTCTGTTGATTGTCTTTGTCATTTTCGTGCTCAGCCTGATAGGTTACAACAGAATATGTCCAAAGGCTCCAAGAAATCTCGGTGAAAGGCTCCAATTTGACGAAATAATCACAGAATTGACATTACAAGCAAATTCTAAGCATTTCTGTGCATTTGTCGCAAAAATCGGTACTTACCACTAAATTGCTTGATGCCCTTGGGCATTTTTTTGCTCAGCCTGACAGGATAAAACAGAATATGGCCAAGGGATCCAATGGGAGTCGGTGAAAGCCTCGAATTTGGCCACATTTGGCCCAAATTTCGACGTTTTGTATGGAAATTGAGCCAAAAACGGGGTTTTGTCGCCAAATCCGGTACTTGCCAGCCTCTCTGTTGATTGTCTTTGTCATTTTCGTGCTCAGCCTGACAGGATACAACAAAATAGGGCCAAGGGATCCAAGAGGAGTCGGTGAAAGCCTCGAATTTGGCCACATTTGGCCCAAATTTCGACGTTTTGTATGGAAATTGAGCCAAAAACGGGGTTTTGTCGCCAAATCCGGTACTTGCCAGCGTCTCTGTTGATTGTTTTTGTCATTTTCGTGCTCAGCCTGATAGGTTACAACAGAATATGTCCAAAGGCTCCAAGAAATCTCGGTGAAAGGCTCCAATTTGACGAAATAATCACAGAATTGACATTACAAGCAAATTCTAAGCATTTCTGTGCATTTGTCGCAAAAATCGGTACTTACCACTGAATTGCTTGATGCCCTTGAGCATTTTTTTGCTCAGCCTGACAGGATACAACAGAATATGGCCAAGGGATCCAATGGGAGTCGGTGAAAGCCTCGAATTTGGCCACATTTGGCCCAAATTTCGACGTTTTGTATGGAAATTGAGCCAAAAACGGGGTTTTGTGGCCAAATCCGGTACTTGCCAGCCTCTCTGTTGATTGTCTTTGTCATTTTCGTGCTCAGCCTGACAGGATACAACAAAATAGGGCCAAGGGATCCAAGAGGAGTCGGTGAAAGCCTCGAATTTGGCCACATTTGGCCCAAATTTCGACGTTTTGTATGGAAATTGAGCCAAAAACGAGGTTTTGTCGCCAAATCCGGTACTTGCCAGCGTCTCTGTTGATTGTCTTTGTCATTTTCGTGCTCAGCCTGATAGGTTACAACAGAATATGTCCAAAGGCTCCAAGAAATCTCGGTGAAAGGCTCCAATTTGACGAAATAATCACAGAATTGACATTACAAGCAAATTCTAAGCATTTCTGTGCATTTGTCGCAAAAATCGGTACTTACCACTGAATTGCTTGATGCCCTTGGGCATTTTTTTGCTCAGCCTGACAGGATACAACAGAATATGGCCAAGGGATCCAATGGGAGTCGGTGAAAGCCTCGAATTTGGTCACATTTGGCCCAAATTTCGACGTTTTGTATGGAAATTGAGCCAAAAACGGGGTTTTGTCGCCAAATCCGGTACTTGCCAGCCTCTCTGTTGATTGTCTTTGTCATTTTCGTGCTCAGCCTGACAGGATACAACAAAATAGGGCCAAGGGATCCAAGAGGAGTCGGTGAAAGCCTCGAATTTGGCCACATTTGGCCCAAATTTCGACGTTTTGTATGGATATTGAGCCAAAAACGGGGTTTTGTCGCCAAATCCGGTACTTGCCAGCGTCTCTGTTGATTGTCTTTGTCATTTTCGTGCTCAGCCTGATAGGTTACAACAGAATATGTCCAAAGGCTCCAAGAAATCTCGGTGAAAGGCTCCAATTTGACGAAATAATCACAGAATTGACATTACAAGCAAATTCTAAGCATTTCTGTGCATTTGTCGCAAAAATCGGTACTTACCACTGAATTGCTTGATGCCCTTGAGCATTTTTTTGCTCAGTTTGACAGGATACAACAGAATATGGCCAAGGGATCCAATGGGAGTCGGTGAAAGCCTCGAATTTGGCCACATTTGGCCCAAATTTCGACGTTTTGTATGGAAATTGAGCCAAAAACGGGGTTTTGTCGCCAAATCCGGTACTTGCCAGCCTCTCTGTTGATTGTCTTTGTCATTTTCGTGCTCAGCCTGACAGGATACAACAAAATAGGGCCAAGGGATCCAAGAGGAGTCGGTGAAAGCCTCGAATTTGGCCACATTTTGCCCAAATTTCGACGTTTTGTATGGAAATTGAGCCAAAAACGGGGTTTTGTCGCCAAATCCGGTACTTGCCAGCGTCTCTGTTGATTGTCTTTGTCATTTTCGTGCTCAGCCTGATAGGTTACAACAGAATATGTCCAAAGGCTCCAAGAAATCTCGGTGAAAGGCTCCAATTTGACGAAATAATCACAGAATTGACATTACAAGCAAATTTAAAGCATTTCTGTGCATTTGTCGCAAAAATCGGTACTTACCACTGAATTGCTTGATGCCCTTGGGCATTTTTTTGCTCAGCCTGACAGGATACAACAGAATATGGCCAAGGGATCCAATGGGAGTCGGTGAAAGCCTCGAATTTGGCCACATTTGGCGCAAATTTCGACGTTTTGTATGGAAATTGAGCCAAAAACGGGGTTTTGTCGCCAAATCCGGTACTTGCCAGCCTCTCTGTTGATTGTCTTTGTCATTTTCGTGCTCAGCCTGACAGGATACAACAAAATAGGGCCAAGGGATCCAAGTGGAGTCGGTGAAAGCCTCGAATTTGGCCACATTTGGCCCAAATTTCGACGTTTTGTATGGAAATTGAGCCAAAAACGGGGTTTTGTCGCCAAATCCGGTACTTGCCAGCCTCTCTGTTGATTGTCTTTGTCATTTTCGTGCTCAGCCTGACAGGATACAACAAAATAGGGCCAAGGGATCCAAGAGGAGTCGGTGAAAGCCTCGAATTTGGCCTCATTTTGCCCAAATTTCGACGTTTTGTATGGAAATTGAGCCAAAAACGGGGTTTTGTCGCCAAATCCGGTACTTGCCAGCCTCTCTGTTGATTGTCTTTGTCATTTTCGTGCTCAGCCTGATAGGTTACAACAGAATATGTCCAAAGGCTCCAAGAAATCTCGGTGAAAGGCTCCAATTTGACGAAATAATCACAGAATTGACATTACAAGCAAATTCTAAGCATTTCTGTGCATTTGTCGCAAAAATCGGTACTTACCACTGAATTGCTTGATGCCCTTGGGCATTTTTTTGCTCAGCCTGACAGGATACAACAGAATATGGCCAAGGGATCCAATGGGAGTCGGTGAAAGCCTCGAATTTGGCCACATTTGGCGCAAATTTCGACGTTTTGTATGGAAATTGAGCCAAAAACGGGGTTTTGTCGCCAAATCCGGTACTTGCCAGCCTCTCTGTTGATTGTCTTTGTCATTTTCGTGCTCAGCCTGACAGGATACAACAAAATAGGGCCAAGGGATCGAAGAGGAGTCGGTGAAAGCCTCGAATTTGGCCACATTTGGCCCAAATTTCGACGTTTTGTATGGAAATTGAGCCAAAAACGGGGTTTTGTCGCCAAATCCGGTACTTGCCAGCGTCTCTGTTGATTGTCTTTGTCATTTTCGTGCTCAGCCTGATAGGTTACAACAGAATATGTCCAAAGGCTCCAAGAAATCTCGGTGAAAGGCTCCAATTTGACGAAATAATCACAGAATTGACATTACAAGCAAATTCTAAGCATTTCTGTGCATTTGTCGCAAAAATCGGTACTTACCACTAAATTGCTTGATGCCCTTGGGCATTTTTTTGCTCAGCCTGACAGGATACAACAGAATATGGCCAAGGGATCCAATGGGAGTCGGTGAAAGCCTCGAATTTGGCCACATTTGGCGCAAATTTCGACGTTTTGTATGGAAATTGAGCCAAAAACGGGGTTTTGTCGCCAAATCCGGTACTTGCCAGCCTCTCTGTTGATTGTCTTTGTCATTTTCGTGCTCAGCCTGACAGGATACAACAAAATAGGGCCAAGGGATCCAAGAGGAGTCGGTGAAAGCCTCGAATTTGGCCACATTTGGCCCAAATTTCGACGTTTTGTATGGAAATTGAGCCAAAAACGGGGTTTTGTCGCCAAATCCGGTACTTGCCAGCGTCTCTGTTGATTGTCTTTGTCATTTTCGTGCTCAGCCTGATAGGTTACAACAGAATATGTCCAAAGGCTCCAAGAAATCTCGGTGAAAGGCTCCAATTTGACGAAATAATCACAGAATTGACATTACAAGCAAATTCTAAGCATTTCTGTGCATTTGTCGCAAAAATCGGTTTTTACCACTAAATTGCTTGATGCCCTTGGGCATTTTTTTGCTCAGCCTGACAGGATAAAACAGAATATGGCCAAGGGATCCAATGGGAGTCGGTGAAAGCCTCGAATTTGGCCACATTTGGCGCAAATTTCGACGTTTTGTATGGAAATTGAGCCAAAAACGGGGTTTTGTCGCCAAATCCGGTACTTGCCAGCCTCTCTGTTGATTGTCTTTGTCATTTTCGTGCTCAGCCTGACAGGATACAACAAAATAGGGCCAAGGGATCCAAGAGGAGTCGGTGAAAGCCTCGAATTTGGCCACATTTGGCCCAAATTTCGACGTTTTGTATGGAAATTGAGCCAAAAACGGGGTTTTGTCGCCAAATCCGGTACTTGCCAGCGTCTCTGTTGATTGTTTTTGTCATTTTCGTGCTCAGCCTGATAGGTTACAACAGAATATGTCCAAAGGCTCCAAGAAATCTCGGTGAAAGGCTCCAATTTGACGAAATAATCACAGAATTGACATTACAAGCAAATTCTAAGCATTTCTGTGCATTTGTCGCAAAAATCGGTACTTACCACTGAATTGCTTGATGCCCTTGAGCATTTTTTTGCTCAGCCTGACAGGATACAACAGAATATGGCCAAGGGATCCAATGGGAGTCGGTGAAAGCCTCGAATTTGGCCACATTTGGCCCAAATTTCGACGTTTTGTATGGAAATTGAGCCAAAAACGGGGTTTTGTCGCCAAATCCGGTACTTGCCAGCCTCTCTGTTGATTGTCTTTGTCATTTTCGTGCTCAGCCTGACAGGATACAACAAAATAGGGCCAAGGGATCCAAGAGGAGTCGGTGAAAGCCTCGAATTTGGCCACATTTGGCCCAAATTTCGACGTTTTGTATGGAAATTGAGCCAAAAACGAGGTTTTGTCGCCAAATCCGGTACTTGCCAGCGTCTCTGTTGATTGTCTTTGTCATTTTCGTGCTCAGCCTGATAGGTTACAACAGAATATGTCCAAAGGCTCCAAGAAATCTCGGTGAAAGGCTCCAATTTGACGAAATAATCACAGAATTGACATTACAAGCAAATTCTAAGCATTTCTGTGCATTTGTCGCAAAAATCGGTATTTACCACTAAATTGCTTGATGCCCTTGGGCATTTTTTTGCTCAGCCTGACAGGATAAAACAGAATATGGCCAAGGGATCCAATGGGAGTCGGTGAAAGCCTCGAATTTGGCCACATTTGGCGCAAATTTCGACGTTTTGTATGGAAATTGAGCCAAAAACGGGGTTTTGTCGCCAAATCCGGTACTTGCCAGCCTCTCTGTTGATTGTCTTTGTCATTTTCGTGCTCAGCCTGACAGGATACAACAAAATAGGGCCAAGGGATCCAAGAGGAGTCGGTGAAAGCCTCGAATTTGGCCACATTTGGCCCAAATTTCGACGTTTTGTATGGAAATTGAGCCAAAAACGGGGTTTTGTCGCCAAATCCGGTACTTGCCAGCGTCTCTGTTGATTGTTTTTGTCATTTTCGTGCTCAGCCTGATAGGTTACAACAGAATATGTCCAAAGGCTCCAAGAAATCTCGGTGAAAGGCTCCAATTTGACGAAATAATCACAGAATTGACATTACAAGCAAATTCTAAGCATTTCTGTGCATTTGTCGCAAAAATCGGTACTTACCACTGAATTGCTTGATGCCCTTGAGCATTTTTTTGCTCAGCCTGACAGGATACAACAGAATATGGCCAAGGGATCCAATGGGAGTCGGTGAAAGCCTCGAATTTGGCCACATTTGGCGCAAATTTCGACGTTTTGTATGGAAATTGAGCCAAAAACGGGGTTTTGTCGCCAAATCCGGTACTTGCCAGCCTCTCTGTTGATTGTCTTTGTCATTTTCGTGCTCAGCCTGACAGGATACAACAAAATAGGGCCAAGGGATCCAAGAGGAGTCGGTGAAAGCCTCGAATTTGGCCACATTTTGCCCAAATTTCGACGTTTTGTATGGAAATTGAGCCAAAAACGGGGTTTTGTCGCCAAATCCGGTACTTGCCAGCGTCTCTGTTGATTGTTTTTGTCATTTTCGTGCTCAGCCTGATAGGTTACAACAGAATATGTCCAAAGGCTCCAAGAAATCTCGGTGAAAGGCTCCAATTTGACGAAATAATCACAGAATTGACATTACAAGCAAATTCTAAGCATTTCTGTGCATTTGTCGCAAAAATCGGTACTTACCACTGAATTGCTTGATGCCCTTGAGCATTTTTTTGCTCAGCCTGACAGGATACAACAGAATATGGCCAAGGGATCCAATGGGAGTCGGTGAAAGCCTCGAATTTGGCCACATTTGGCGCAAATTTCGACGTTTTGTATGGAAATTGAGCCAAAAACGGGGTTTTGTCGCCAAATCCGGTACTTGCCAGCCTCTCTGTTGATTGTCTTTGTCATTTTCGTGCTCAGCCTGACAGGATACAACAAAATAGGGCCAAGGGATCCAAGAGGAGTCGGTGAAAGCCTCGAATTTGGCCACATTTGGCCCAAATTTCGACGTTTTGTATGGAAATTGAGCCAAAAACGAGGTTTTGTCGCCAAATCCGGTACTTGCCAGCGTCTCTGTTGATTGTCTTTGTCATTTTCGTGCTCAGCCTGATAGGTTACAACAGAATATGTCCAAAGGCTCCAAGAAATCTCGGTGAAAGGCTCCAATTTGACGAAATAATCACAGAATTGACATTACAAGCAAATTCTAAGCATTTCTGTGCATTTGTCGCAAAAATCGGTACTTACCACTGAATTGCTTGATGCCCTTGGGCATTTTTTTGCTCAGCCTGACAGGATACAACAGAATATGGCCAAGGGATCCAATGGGAGTCGGTGAAAGCCTCGAATTTGGTCACATTTGGCCCAAATTTCGACGTTTTGTATGGAAATTGAGCCAAAAACGGGGTTTTGTCGCCAAATCCGGTACTTGCCAGCCTCTCTGTTGATTGTCTTTGTCATTTTCGTGCTCAGCCTGACAGGATACAACAAAATAGGGCCAAGGGATCCAAGAGGAGTCGGTGAAAGCCTCGAATTTGGCCACATTTTGCCCAAATTTCGACGTTTTGTATGGAAATTGAGCCAAAAACGAGGTTTTGTCGCCAAATCCGGTACTTGCCAGCGTCTCTGTTGATTGTCTTTGTCATTTTCGTGCTCAGCCTGATAGGTTACAACAGAATATGTCCAAAGGCTCCAAGAAATCTCGGTGAAAGGCTCCAATTTGACGAAATAATCACAGAATTGACATTACAAGCAAATTCTAAGCATTTCTGTGCATTTGTCGCAAAAATCGGTACTTACCACTGAATTGCTTGATGCCCTTGGGCATTTTTTTGCTCAGCCTGACAGGATACAACAGAATATGGCCAAGGGATCCAATGGGAGTCGGTGAAAGCCTCGAATTTGGTCACATTTGGCCCAAATTTCGACGTTTTGTATGGAAATTGAGCCAAAAACGGGGTTTTGTCGCCAAATCCGGTACTTGCCAGCCTCTCTGTTGATTGTCTTTGTCATTTTCGTGCTCAGCCTGACAGGATACAACAAAATAGGGCCAAGGGATCCAAGAGGAGTTGGTGAAAGCCTCGAATTTGGCCACATTTGGCCCAAATTTCGACGTTTTGTATGGATATTGAGCCAAAAACGGGGTTTTGTCGCCAAATCCGGTACTTGCCAGCGTCTCTGTTGATTGTCTTTGTCATTTTCGTGCTCAGCCTGATAGGTTACAACAGAATATGTCCAAAGGCTCCAAGAAATCTCGGTGAAAGGCTCCAATTTGACGAAATAATCACAGAATTGACATTACAAGCAAATTCTAAGCATTTCTGTGCATTTGTCGCAAAAATCGGTACTTACCACTGAATTGCTTGATGCCCTTGAGCATTTTTTTGCTCAGTTTGACAGGATACAACAGAATATGGCCAAGGGATCCAATGGGAGTCGGTGAAAGCCTCGAATTTGGCCACATTTGGCCCAAATTTCGACGTTTTGTATGGAAATTGAGCCAAAAACGGGGTTTTGTCGCCAAATCCGGTACTTGCCAGCCTCTCTGTTGATTGTCTTTGTCATTTTCGTGCTCAGCCTGACAGGATACAACAAAATAGGGCCAAGGGATCCAAGAGGAGTCGGTGAAAGCCTCGAATTTGGCCACATTTTGCCCAAATTTCGACGTTTTGTATGGAAATTGAGCCAAAAACGGGGTTTTGTCGCCAAATCCGGTACTTGCCAGCGTCTCTGTTGATTGTCTTTGTCATTTTCGTGCTCAGCCTGATAGGTTACAACAGAATATGTCCAAAGGCTCCAAGAAATCTCGGTGAAAGGCTCCAATTTGACGAAATAATCACAGAATTGACATTACAAGCAAATTTAAAGCATTTCTGTGCATTTGTCGCAAAAATCGGTACTTACCACTGAATTGCTTGATGCCCTTGGGCATTTTTTTGCTCAGCCTGACAGGATACAACAGAATATGGCCAAGGGATCCAATGGGAGTCGGTGAAAGCCTCGAATTTGGCCACATTTGGCGCAAATTTCGACGTTTTGTATGGAAATTGAGCCAAAAACGGGGTTTTGTCGCCAAATCCGGTACTTGCCAGCCTCTCTGTTGATTGTCTTTGTCATTTTCGTGCTCAGCCTGACAGGATACAACAAAATAGGGCCAAGGGATCCAAGTGGAGTCGGTGAAAGCCTCGAATTTGGCCACATTTGGCCCAAATTTCGACGTTTTGTATGGAAATTGAGCCAAAAACGGGGTTTTGTCGCCAAATCCGGTACTTGCCAGCCTCTCTGTTGATTGTCTTTGTCATTTTCGTGCTCAGCCTGACAGGATACAACAAAATAGGGCCAAGGGATCCAAGAGGAGTCGGTGAAAGCCTCGAATTTGGCCTCATTTTGCCCAAATTTCGACGTTTTGTATGGAAATTGAGCCAAAAACGGGGTTTTGTCGCCAAATCCGGTACTTGCCAGCCTCTCTGTTGATTGTCTTTGTCATTTTCGTGCTCAGCCTGATAGGTTACAACAGAATATGTCCAAAGGCTCCAAGAAATCTCGGTGAAAGGCTCCAATTTGACGAAATAATCACAGAATTGACATTACAAGCAAATTCTAAGCATTTCTGTGCATTTGTCGCAAAAATCGGTACTTACCACTGAATTGCTTGATGCCCTTGGGCATTTTTTTGCTCAGCCTGACAGGATACAACAGAATATGGCCAAGGGATCCAATGGGAGTCGGTGAAAGCCTGGAATTTGACCACATTTGGCGCAAATTTCGACGTTTTGTATGGAAATTGAGCCAAAAACGGGGTTTTGTCGCCAAATCCGGTACTTGCCAGCCTCTCTGTTGATTGTCTTTGTCATTTTCGTGCTCAGCCTGACAGGATACAACAAAATAGGGCCAAGGGATCGAAGAGGAGTCGGTGAAAGCCTCGAATTTGGCCACATTTGGCCCAAATTTCGACGTTTTGTATGGAAATTGAGCCAAAAACGGGGTTTTGTCGCCAAATCCGGTACTTGCCAGCGTCTCTGTTGATTGTCTTTGTCATTTTCGTGCTCAGCCTGATAGGTTACAACAGAATATGTCCAAAGGCTCCAAGAAATCTCGGTGAAAGGCTCCAATTTGACGAAATAATCACAGAATTGACATTACAAGCAAATTCTAAGCATTTCTGTGCATTTGTCGCAAAAATCGGTACTTACCACTGAATTGCTTGATGCCCTTGGGCATTTTTTTGCTCAGCCTGACAGGATACAACAGAATATGGCCAAGGGATCCAATGGGAGTCGGTGAAAGCCTCGAATTTGGTCACATTTGGCCCAAATTTCGACGTTTTGTATGGAAATTGAGCCAAAAACGGGGTTTTGTCGCCAAATCCGGTACTTGCCAGCCTCTCTGTTGATTGTCTTTGTCATTTTCGTGCTCAGCCTGACAGGATACAACAAAATAGGGCCAAGGGATCCAAGAGGAGTCGGTGAAAGCCTCGAATTTGGCCACATTTTTTCCCAAATTTCGACGTTTTGTATGGAAATTGAGCCAAAAACGGGGTTTTGTCGCCAAATCCGGTACTTGCCAGCCTCTCTGTTGATTGTCTTTGTCATTTTCGTGCTCAGCCTGATAGGTTACAACAGAATATGTCCAAAGGCTCCAAGAAATCTCGGTGAAAGGCTCCAATTTGACGAAATAATCACAGAATTGACATTACAAGCAAATTCTAAGCATTTCTGTGCATTTGTCGCAAAAATCGGTACTTACCACTGAATTGCTTGATGCCCTTGGGCATTTTTTTGCTCAGCCTGACAGGATACAACAGAATATGGCCAAGGGATCCAATGGGAGTCGGTGAAAGCCTCGAATTTGGCCACATTTGGCGCAAATTTCGACGTTTTGTATGGAAATTGAGCCAAAAACGGGGTTTTGTCGCCAAATCCGGTACTTGCCAGCCTCTCTGTTGATTGTCTTTGTCATTTTCGTGCTCAGCCTGACAGGATACAACAAAATAGGGCCAAGGGATCGAAGAGGAGTCGGTGAAAGCCTCGAATTTGGCCACATTTGGCCCAAATTTCGACGTTTTGTATGGAAATTGAGCCAAAAACGGGGTTTTGTCGCCAAATCCGGTACTTGCCAGCGTCTCTGTTGATTGTCTTTGTCATTTTCGTGCTCAGCCTGATAGGTTACAACAGAATATGTCCAAAGGCTCCAAGAAATCTCGGTGAAAGGCTCCAATTTGACGAAATAATCACAGAATTGACATTACAAGCAAATTCTAAGCATTTCTGTGCATTTGTCGCAAAAATCGGTACTTACCACTGAATTGTTTGATGCCCTTGGGCATTTTTTTGCTCAGCCTGACAGGATACAACAGAATATGGCCAAGGGATCCAATGGGAGTCGGTGAAAGCCTCGAATTTGGCCACATTTGGCCCAAATTTCGACGTTTTGTATGGAAATTGAGCCAAAAACGGGGTTTTGTCGCCAAATCCGGTACTTGCCAGCCTCTCTGTTGATTGTCTTTGTCATTTTCGTGCTCAGCCTGACAGGATACAACAAAATAGGGCCAAGGGATCCAAGAGGAGTCGGTGAAAGCCTCGAATTTGGCCACATTTGGCCCAAATTTCGACGTTTTGTATGGAAATTGAGCCAAAAACGGGGTTTTGTCGCCAAATCCGGTACTTGCCAGCGTCTCTGTTGATTGTCTTTGTCATTTTCGTGCTCAGCCTGATAGGTTACAACAGAATATGTCCAAAGGCTCCAAGAAATCTCGGTGAAAGGCTCCAATTTGACGAAATAATCACAGAATTGACATTACAAGCAAATTCTAAGCATTTCTGTGCATTTGTCGCAAAAATCGGTACTTACCACTAAATTGCTTGATGCCCTTGGGCATTTTTTTGCTCAGCCTGACAGGATACAACAGAATATGGCCAAGGGATCCAATGGGAGTCGGTGAAAGCCTCGAATTTGGCCACATTTGGCGCAAATTTCGACGTTTTGTATGGAAATTGAGCCAAAAACGGGGTTTTGTCGCCAAATCCGGTACTTGCCAGCCTCTCTGTTGATTGTCTTTGTCATTTTCGTGCTCAGCCTGACAGGATACAACAAAATAGGGCCAAGGGATCCAAGAGGAGTCGGTGAAAGCCTCGAATTTGGCCACATTTGGCCCAAATTTCGACGTTTTGTATGGAAATTGAGCCAAAAACGGGGTTTTGTCGCCAAATCCGGTACTTGCCAGCGTCTCTGTTGATTGTCTTTGTCATTTTCGTGCTCAGCCTGATAGGTTACAACAGAATATGTCCAAAGGCTCCAAGAAATCTCGGTGAAAGGCTCCAATTTGACGAAATAATCACAGAATTGACATTACAAGCAAATTTAAAGCATTTCTGTGCATTTGTCGCAAAAATCGGTACTTACCACTGAATTGCTTGATGCCCTTGGGCATTTTTTTGCTCAGCCTGACAGGATACAACAGAATATGGCCAAGGGATCCAATGGGAGTCGGTGAAAGCCTCGAATTTGGCCACATTTGGCGCAAATTTCGACGTTTTGTATGGAAATTGAGCCAAAAACGGGGTTTTGTCGCCAAATCCGGTACTTGCCAGCCTCTCTGTTGATTGTCTTTGTCATTTTCGTGCTCAGCCTGACAGGATACAACAAAATAGGGCCAAGGGATCCAAGAGGAGTCGGTGAAAGCCTCGAATTTGGCCACATTTTGCCCAAATTTCGACGTTTTGTATGGAAATTGAGCCAAAAACGGGGTTTTGTCGCCAAATCCGGTACTTGCCAGCCTCTCTGTTGATTGTCTTTGTCATTTTCGTGCTCAGCCTGATAGGTTACAACAGAATATGTCCAAAGGCTCCAAGAAATCTCGGTGAAAGGCTCCAATTTGACGAAATAATCACAGAATTGACATTACAAGCAAATTCTAAGCATTTCTGTGCATTTGTCGCAAAAATCGGTACTTACCACTGAATTGCTTGATGCCCTTGGGCATTTTTTTGCTCAGCCTGACAGAATACAACAAAATAGGGCCAAGGGATCCAAGAGGAGTCGGTGAAAGCCTTGAATTTGGCCACATTTTGCCCAAATTTCGACGTTTTGTATGGAAATTGAGCCAAAAACGGGGTTTTGTCGCCAAATCCGGTACTTGCCAGCCTCTCTGTTGATTGTCTTTGTCATTTTCGTGCTCAGCCTGATAGGCTACAACAGAATATGTCCAAAGGCTCCAAGAAATCTCGGTGAAAGGCTCCAATTTGACGAAATAATCACAGAATTGACATTACAAGCAAATTCTAAGCATTTCTGTGCATTTGTCGCAAAAATCGGTACTTACCACTAAATTGCTTGATGCCCTTGGGCATTTTTTTGCTCAGCCTGACAGGATAAAACAGAATATGGCCAAGGGATCCAATGGGAGTCGGTGAAAGCCTCGAATTTGGCCACATTTGGCGCAAATTTCGACGTTTTGTATGGAAATTGAGCCAAAAACGGGGTTTTGTCGCCAAATCCGGTACTTGCCAGCCTCTCTGTTGATTGTCTTTGTCATTTTCGTGCTCAGCCTGACAGGATACAACAAAATAGGGCCAAGGGATCCAAGAGGAGTCGGTGAAAGCCTCGAATTTGGCCACATTTGGCCCAAATTTCGACGTTTTGTATGGAAATTGAGCCAAAAACGGGGTTTTGTCGCCAAATCCGGTACTTGCCAGCCTCTCTGTTGATTGTCTTTGTCATTTTCGTGCTCAGCCTGATAGGTTACAACAGAATATGTCCAAAGGCTCCAAGAAATCTCGGTGAAAGGCTCCAATTTGACGAAATAATCACAGAATTGACATTACAAGCAAATTCTAAGCATTTCTGTGCATTTGTCGCAAAAATCGGTACTTACCACTGAATTGCTTGATGCCCTTGGGCATTTTTTTGCTCAGCCTGACAGGATACAACAGAATATGGCCAAGGGATCCAATGGGAGTCGGTGAAAGCCTCGAATTTGGCCACATTTGGCGCAAATTTCGACGTTTTGTATGGAAATTGAGCAAAAAACGGGGTTTTGTCGCCAAATCCGGTACTTGCCAGCCTCTCTGTTGATTGTCTTTGTCATTTTCGTGCTCAGCCTGACAGGATACAACAAAATAGGGCCAAGGGATCCAAGAGGAGTCGGTGAAAGCCTCGAATTTGGCCACATTTGGCCCAAATTTCGACGTTTTGAATGGAAATTGAGCCAAAAACGGGGTTTTGTCGCCAAATCCGGTACTTGCCAGCGTCTCTGTTGATTGTCTTTGTCATTTTCGTGCTCAGCCTGATAGGTTACAACAGAATATGTCCAAAGGCTCCAAGAAATCTCGGTGAAAGGCTCCAATTTGACGAAATAATCACAGAATTGACATTACAAGCAAATTCTAAGCATTTCTGTGCATTTGTCGCAAAAATCGGTACTTACCACTGAATTGCTTGATGCCCTTGGGCATTTTTTTGCTCAGCCTGACAGGATACAACAGAATATGGCCAAGGGATCCAATGGGAGTCGGTGAAAGCCTCGAATTTGGCCACATTTGGCGCAAATTTCGACGTTTTGTATGGAAATTGAGCCAAAAACGGGGTTTTGTCGCCAAATCCGGTACTTGCCAGCCTCTCTGTTGATTGTCTTTGTCATTTTCGTGCTCAGCCTGATAGGTTACAACAGAATATGTCCAAAGGCTCCAAGAAATCTCGGTGAAAGGCTCCAATTTGACGAAATAATCACAGAATTGACATTACAAGCAAATTTAAAGCATTTCTGTGCATTTGTCGCAAAAATCGGTACTTACCACTGAATTGCTTGATGCCCTTGGGCATTTTTTTGCTCAGCCTGACAGGATACAACAGAATATGGCCAAGGGATCCAATGGGAGTCGGTGAAAGCCTCGAATTTGGCCACATTTGGCGCAAATTTCGACGTTTTGTATGGAAATTGAGCCAAAAACGGGGTTTTGTCGCCAAATCCGGTACTTGCCAGCCTCTCTGTTGATTGTCTTTGTCATTTTCGTGCTCAGCCTGACAGGATACAACAAAATAGGGCCAAGGGATCCAAGAGGAGTCGGTGAAAGCCTCGAATTTGGCCACATTTTGCCCAAATTTCGACGTTTTGTATGGAAATTGAGCCAAAAACGGGGTTTTGTCGCCAAATCCGGTACTTGCCAGCCTCTCTGTTGATTGTCTTTGTCATTTTCGTGCTCAGCCTGATAGGTTACAACAGAATATGTCCAAAGGCTCCAAGAAATCTCGGTGAAAGGCTCCAATTTGACGAAATAATCACAGAATTGACATTACAAGCAAATTCTAAGCATTTCTGTGCATTTGTCGCAAAAATCGGTACTTACCACTGAATTGCTTGATGCCCTTGGGCATTTTTTTGCTCAGCCTGACAGAATACAACAAAATAGGGCCAAGGGATCCAAGAGGAGTCGGTGAAAGCCTTGAATTTGGCCACATTTTGCCCAAATTTCGACGTTTTGTATGGAAATTGAGCCAAAAACGGGGTTTTGTCGCCAAATCCGGTACTTGCCAGCCTCTCTGTTGATTGTCTTTGTCATTTTCGTGCTCAGCCTGATAGGTTACAACAGAATATGTCCAAAGGCTCCAAGAAATCTCGGTGAAAGGCTCCAATTTGACGAAATAATCACAGAATTGACATTACAAGCAAATTCTAAGCATTTCTGTGCATTTGTCGCAAAAATCGGTACTTACCACTGAATTGCTTGATGCCCTTGGGCATTTTTTTGCTCAGCCTGACAGGATAAAACAGAATATGGCCAAGGGATCCAATGGGAGTCGGTGAAAGCCTCGAATTTGGCCACATTTGGCGCAAATTTCGACGTTTTGTATGGAAATTGAGCCAAAAACGGGGTTTTGTCGCCAAATCCGGTACTTGCCAGCCTCTCTGTTGATTGTCTTTGTCATTTTCGTGCTCAGCCTGACAGGATACAACAAAATAGGGCCAAGGGATCCAAGAGGAGTCGGTGAAAGCCTCGAATTTGGCCACATTTGGCCCAAATTTCGACGTTTTGTATGGAAATTGAGCCAAAAACGGGGTTTTGTCGCCAAATCCGGTACTTGCCAGCGTCTCTGTTGATTGTTTTTGTCATTTTCGTGCTCAGCCTGATAGGTTACAACAGAATATGTCCAAAGGCTCCAAGAAATCTCGGTGAAAGGCTCCAATTTGACGAAATAATCACAGAATTGACATTACAAGCAAATTCTAAGCATTTCTGTGCATTTGTCGCAAAAATCGGTACTTACCACTGAATTATTTGATGCCCTTGAGCATTTTTTTGCTCAGCCTGACAGGATACAACAGAATATGGCCAAGGGATCCAATGGGAGTCGGTGAAAGCCTCGAATTTGGCCACATTTGGCCCAAATTTCGACGTTTTGTATGGAAATTGAGCCAAAAACGGGGTTTTGTGGCCAAATCCGGTACTTGCCAGCCTCTCTGTTGATTGTCTTTGTCATTTTCGTGCTCAGCCTGACAGGATACAACAAAATAGGGCCAAGGGATCCAAGAGGAGTCGGTGAAAGCCTCGAATTTGGCCACATTTGGCCCAAATTTCGACGTTTTGTATGGAAATTGAGCCAAAAACGAGGTTTTGTCGCCAAATCCGGTACTTGCCAGCGTCTCTGTTGATTGTCTTTGTCATTTTCGTGCTCAGCCTGATAGGTTACAACAGAATATGTCCAAAGGCTCCAAGAAATCTCGGTGAAAGGCTCCAATTTGACGAAATAATCACAGAATTGACATTACAAGCAAATTCTAAGCATTTCTGTGCATTTGTCGCAAAAATCGGTACTTACCACTGAATTGCTTGATGCCCTTGGGCATTTTTTTGCTCAGCCTGACAGGATACAACAGAATATGGCCAAGGGATCCAATGGGAGTCGGTGAAAGCCTCGAATTTGGCCACATTTGGCGCAAATTTCGACGTTTTGTATGGAAATTGAGCCAAAAACGGGGTTTTGTGGCCAAATCCGGTACTTGCCAGCCTCTCTGTTGATTGTCTTTGTCATTTTCGTGCTCAGCCTGACAGGATACAACAAAATAGGGCCAAGGGATCCAAGAGGAGTCGGTGAAAGCCTCGAATTTGGCCACATTTGGCCCAAATTTCGACGTTTTGTATGGAAATTGAGCCAAAAACGAGGTTTTGTCGCCAAATCCGGTACTTGCCAGCGTCTCTGTTGATTGTCTTTGTCATTTTCGTGCTCAGCCTGATAGGTTACAACAGAATATGTCCAAAGGCTCCAAGAAATCTCGGTGAAAGGCTCCAATTTGACGAAATAATCACAGAATTGACATTACAAGCAAATTCTAAGCATTTCTGTGCATTTGTCGCAAAAATCGGTACTTACCACTGAATTGCTTGATGCCCTTGGGCATTTTTTTGCTCAGCCTGACAGGATACAACAGAATATGGCCAAGGGATCCAAGAGGAGTCGGTGAAAGCCTTGAATTTGGCCACATTTTGCCCAAATTTCGACGTTTTGTATGGAAATTGAGCCAAAAACGGGGTTTTGTCGCCAAATCCGGTACTTGCCAGCCTCTCTGTTGATTGTCTTTGTCATTTTCGTGCTCAGCCTGACAGGATACAACAAAATAGGGCCAAGGGATCCAAGAGGAGTCGGTGAAAGCCTCGAATTTGGCCACATTTGGCCCAAATTTCGACGTTTTGTATGGAAATTGAGCCAAAAACGGGGTTTTGTCGCCAAATCCGGTACTTGCCAGCGTCTCTGTTGATTGTTTTTGTCATTTTCGTGCTCAGCCTGATAGGTTACAACAGAATATGTCCAAAGGCTCCAAGAAATCTCGGTGAAAGGCTCCAATTTGACGAAATAATCACAGAATTGACATTACAAGCAAATTCTAAGCATTTCTGTGCATTTGTCGCAAAAATCGGTACTTACCACTGAATTGCTTGATGCCCTTGAGCATTTTTTTGCTCAGCCTGACAGGATACAACAGAATATGGCCAAGGGATCCAATGGGAGTCGGTGAAAGCCTCGAATTTGGCCACATTTGGCCCAAATTTCGACGTTTTGTATGGAAATTGAGCCAAAAACGGGGTTTTGTGGCCAAATCCGGTACTTGCCAGCCTCTCTGTTGATTGTCTTTGTCATTTTCGTGCTCAGCCTGACAGGATACAACAAAATAGGGCCAAGGGATCCAAGAGGAGTCGGTGAAAGCCTCGAATTTGGCCACATTTGGCCCAAATTTCGACGTTTTGTATGGAAATTGAGCCAAAAACGAGGTTTTGTCGCCAAATCCGGTACTTGCCAGCGTCTCTGTTGATTGTCTTTGTCATTTTCGTGCTCAGCCTGATAGGTTACAACAGAATATGTCCAAAGGCTCCAAGAAATCTCGGTGAAAGGCTCCAATTTGACGAAATAATCACAGAATTGACATTACAAGCAAATTCTAAGCATTTCTGTGCATTTGTCGCAAAAATCGGTACTTACCACTGAATTGCTTGATGCCCTTGAGCATTTTTTTGCTCAGCCTGACAGGATACAACAGAATATGGCCAAGGGATCCAATGGGAGTCGGTGAAAGCCTCGAATTTGGCCACATTTGGCCCAAATTTCGACGTTTTGTATGGAAATTGAGCCAAAAACGGGGTTTTGTGGCCAAATCCGGTACTTGCCAGCCTCTCTGTTGATTGTCTTTGTCATTTTCGTGCTCAGCCTGACAGGATACAACAAAATAGGGCCAAGGGATCCAAGAGGAGTCGGTGAAAGCCTCGAATTTGGCCACATTTGGCCCAAATTTCGACGTTTTGTATGGAAATTGAGCCAAAAACGAGGTTTTGTCGCCAAATCCGGTACTTGCCAGCGTCTCTGTTGATTGTCTTTGTCATTTTCGTGCTCAGCCTGATAGGTTACAACAGAATATGTCCAAAGGCTCCAAGAAATCTCGGTGAAAGGCTCCAATTTGACGAAATAATCACAGAATTGACATTACAAGCAAATTCTAAGCATTTCTGTGCATTTGTCGCAAAAATCGGTACTTACCACTGAATTGCTTGATGCCCTTGGGCATTTTTTTGCTCAGCCTGACAGGATACAACAGAATATGGCCAAGGGATCCAATGGGAGTCGGTGAAAGCCTCGAATTTGGTCACATTTGGCCCAAATTTCGACGTTTTGTATGGAAATTGAGCCAAAAACGGGGTTTTGTCGCCAAATCCGGTACTTGCCAGCCTCTCTGTTGATTGTCTTTGTCATTTTCGTGCTCAGCCTGACAGGATACAACAAAATAGGGCCAAGGGATCCAAGAGGAGTCGGTGAAAGCCTCGAATTTGGCCACATTTGGCCCAAATTTCGACGTTTTGTATGGATATTGAGCCAAAAACGGGGTTTTGTCGCCAAATCCGGTACTTGCCAGCGTCTCTGTTGATTGTCTTTGTCATTTTCGTGCTCAGCCTGATAGGTTACAACAGAATATGTCCAAAGGCTCCAAGAAATCTCGGTGAAAGGCTCCAATTTGACGAAATAATCACAGAATTGACATTACAAGCAAATTCTAAGCATTTCTGTGCATTTGTCGCAAAAATCGGTACTTACCACTGAATTGCTTGATGCCCTTGAGCATTTTTTTGCTCAGTTTGACAGGATACAACAGAATATGGCCAAGGGATCCAATGGGAGTCGGTGAAAGCCTCGAATTTGGCCACATTTGGCCCAAATTTCGACGTTTTGTATGGAAATTGAGCCAAAAACGGGGTTTTGTCGCCAAATCCGGTACTTGCCAGCCTCTCTGTTGATTGTCTTTGTCATTTTCGTGCTCAGCCTGACAGGATACAACAAAATAGGGCCAAGGGATCCAAGAGGAGTCGGTGAAAGCCTCGAATTTGGCCACATTTTGCCCAAATTTCGACGTTTTGTATGGAAATTGAGCCAAAAACGGGGTTTTGTCGCCAAATCCGGTACTTGCCAGCGTCTCTGTTGATTGTCTTTGTCATTTTCGTGCTCAGCCTGATAGGTTACAACAGAATATGTCCAAAGGCTCCAAGAAATCTCGGTGAAAGGCTCCAATTTGACGAAATAATCACAGAATTGACATTACAAGCAAATTTAAAGCATTTCTGTGCATTTGTCGCAAAAATCGGTACTTACCACTGAATTGCTTGATGCCCTTGGGCATTTTTTTGCTCAGCCTGACAGGATACAACAGAATATGGCCAAGGGATCCAATGGGAGTCGGTGAAAGCCTCGAATTTGGCCACATTTGGCGCAAATTTCGACGTTTTGTATGGAAATTGAGCCAAAAACGGGGTTTTGTCGCCAAATCCGGTACTTGCCAGCCTCTCTGTTGATTGTCTTTGTCATTTTCGTGCTCAGCCTGACAGGATACAACAAAATAGGGCCAAGGGATCCAAGTGGAGTCGGTGAAAGTTTCGAATTTGGCCACATTTGGCCCAAATTTCGACGTTTTGTATGGAAATTGAGCCAAAAACGGGGTTTTGTCGCCAAATCCGGTACTTGCCAGCCTCTCTGTTGATTGTCTTTGTCATTTTCGTGCTCAGCCTGACAGGATACAACAAAATAGGGCCAAGGGATCCAAGAGGAGTCGGTGAAAGCCTCGAATTTGGCCTCATTTTGCCCAAATTTCGACGTTTTGTATGGAAATTGAGCCAAAAACGGGGTTTTGTCGCCAAATCCGGTACTTGCCAGCCTCTCTGTTGATTGTCTTTGTCATTTTCGTGCTCAGCCTGATAGGTTACAACAGAATATGTCCAAAGGCTCCAAGAAATCTCGGTGAAAGGCTCCAATTTGACGAAATAATCACAGAATTGACATTACAAGCAAATTCTAAGCATTTCTGTGCATTTGTCGCAAAAATCGGTACTTACCACTGAATTGCTTGATGCCCTTGGGCATTTTTTTGCTCAGCCTGACAGGATACAACAGAATATGGCCAAGGGATCCAATGGGAGTCGGTGAAAGCCTCGAATTTGGCCACATTTGGCGCAAATTTCGACGTTTTGTATGGAAATTGAGCCAAAAACGGGGTTTTGTCGCCAAATCCGGTACTTGCCAGCCTCTCTGTTGATTGTCTTTGTCATTTTCGTGCTCAGCCTGACAGGATACAACAAAATAGGGCCAAGGGATCGAAGAGGAGTCGGTGAAAGCCTCGAATTTGGCCACATTTGGCCCAAATTTCGACGTTTTGTATGGAAATTGAGCCAAAAACGGGGTTTTGTCGCCAAATCCGGTACTTGCCAGCGTCTCTGTTGATTGTCTTTGTCATTTTCGTGCTCAGCCTGATAGGTTACAACAGAATATGTCCAAAGGCTCCAAGAAATCTCGGTGAAAGGCTCCAATTTGACGAAATAATCACAGAATTGACATTACAAGCAAATTCTAAGCATTTCTGTGCATTTGTCGCAAAAATCGGTACTTACCACTGAATTGCTTGATGCCCTTGGGCATTTTTTTGCTCAGCCTGACAGGATACAACAGAATATGGCCAAGGGATCCAATGGGAGTCGGTGAAAGCCTCGAATTTGGTCACATTTGGCCCAAATTTCGACGTTTTGTATGGAAATTGAGCCAAAAACGGGGTTTTGTCGCCAAATCCGGTACTTGCCAGCCTCTCTGTTGATTGTCTTTGTCATTTTCGTGCTCAGCCTGACAGGATACAACAAAATAGGGCCAAGGGATCCAAGAGGAGTCGGTGAAAGCCTCGAATTTGGCCACATTTTTTCCCAAATTTCGACGTTTTGTATGGAAATTGAGCCAAAAACGGGGTTTTGTCGCCAAATCCGGTACTTGCCAGCCTCTCTGTTGATTGTCTTTGTCATTTTCGTGCTCAGCCTGATAGGTTACAACAGAATATGTCCAAAGGCTCCAAGAAATCTCGGTGAAAGGCTCCAATTTGACGAAATAATCACAGAATTGACATTACAAGCAAATTCTAAGCATTTCTGTGCATTTGTCGCAAAAATCGGTACTTACCACTGAATTGCTTGATGCCCTTGGGCATTTTTTTGCTCAGCCTGACAGGATACAACAGAATATGGCCAAGGGATCCAATGGGAGTCGGTGAAAGCCTCGAATTTGGCCACATTTGGCGCAAATTTCGACGTTTTGTATGGAAATTGAGCCAAAAACGGGGTTTTGTCGCCAAATCCGGTACTTGCCAGCCTCTCTGTTGATTGTCTTTGTCATTTTCGTGCTCAGCCTGACAGGATACAACAAAATAGGGCCAAGGGATCGAAGAGGAGTCGGTGAAAGCCTCGAATTTGGCCACATTTGGCCCAAATTTCGACGTTTTGTATGGAAATTGAGCCAAAAACGAGGTTTTGTCGCCAAATCCGGTACTTGCCAGCGTCTCTGTTGATTGTCTTTGTCATTTTCGTGCTCAGCCTGATAGGTTACAACAGAATATGTCCAAAGGCTCCAAGAAATCTCGGTGAAAGGCTCCAATTTGACGAAATAATCACAGAATTGACATTACAAGCAAATTCTAAGCATTTCTGTGCATTTGTCGCAAAAATCGGTACTTACCACTGAATTGCTTGATGCCCTTGGGCATTTTTTTGCTCAGCCTGACAGGATACAACAGAATATGGCCAAGGGATCCAATGGGAGTCGGTGAAAGCCTCGAATTTGGCCACATTTGGCGCAAATTTCGACGTTTTGTATGGAAATTGAGCCAAAAACGGGGTTTTGTCGCCAAATCCGGTACTTGCCAGCCTCTCTGTTGATTGTCTTTGTCATTTTCGTGCTCAGCCTGACAGGATACAACAAAATAGGGCCAAGGGATCCAAGAGGAGTCGGTGAATGCCTCGAATTTGGCCACATTTTGCCCAAATTTCGACGTTTTGTATGGAAATTGAGCCAAAAACGGGGTTTTGTCGCCAAATCCGGTACTTGCCAGCCTCTCTGTTGATTGTCTTTGTCATTTTCGTGCTCAGCCTGATAGGTTACAACAGAATATGTCCAAAGGCTCCAAGAAATCTCGGTGAAAGGCTCCAATTTGACGAAATAATCACAGAATTGACATTACAAGCAAATTCTAAGCATTTCTGTGCATTTGTCGCAAAAATCGGTACTTACCACTGAATTGCTTGATGCCCTTGGGCATTTTTTTGCTCAGCCTGACAGAATACAACAAAATAGGGCCAAGGGATCCAAGAGGAGTCGGTGAAAGCCTTGAATTTGGCCACATTTTGCCCAAATTTCGACGTTTTGTATGGAAATTGAGCCAAAAACGGGGTTTTGTCGCCAAATCCGGTACTTGCCAGCCTCTCTGTTGATTGTCTTTGTCATTTTCGTGCTCAGCCTGATAGGTTACAACAGAATATGTCCAAAGGCTCCAAGAAATCTCGGTGAAAGGCTCCAATTTGACGAAATAATCACAGAATTGACATTACAAGCAAATTCTAAGCATTTCTGTGCATTTGTCGCAAAAATCGGTACTTACCACTAAATTGCTTGATGCCCTTGGGCATTTTTTTGCTCAGCCTGACAGGATAAAACAGAATATGGCCAAGGGATCCAATGGGAGTCGGTGAAAGCCTCGAATTTGGCCACATTTGGCGCAAATTTCGACGTTTTGTATGGAAATTGAGCCAAAAACGGGGTTTTGTCGCCAAATCCGGTACTTGCCAGCCTCTCTGTTGATTGTCTTTGTCATTTTCGTGCTCAGCCTGACAGGATACAACAAAATAGGGCCAAGGGATCCAAGAGGAGTCGGTGAAAGCCTCGAATTTGGCCACATTTGGCCCAAATTTCGACGTTTTGTATGGAAATTGAGCCAAAAACGGGGTTTTGTCGCCAAATCCGGTACTTGCCAGCGTCTCTGTTGATTGTTTTTGTCATTTTCGTGCTCAGCCTGATAGGTTACAACAGAATATGTCCAAAGGCTCCAAGAAATCTCGGTGAAAGGCTCCAATTTGACGAAATAATCACAGAATTGACATTACAAGCAAATTCTAAGCATTTCTGTGCATTTGTCGCAAAAATCGGTACTTACCACTGAATTGCTTGATGCCCTTGAGCATTTTTTTGCTCAGCCTGACAGGATACAACAGAATATGGCCAAGGGATCCAATGGGAGTCGGTGAAAGCCTCGAATTTGGCCACATTTGGCCCAAATTTCGACGTTTTGTATGGAAATTGAGCCAAAAACGGGGTTTTGTGGCCAAATCCGGTACTTGCCAGCCTCTCTGTTGATTGTCTTTGTCATTTTCGTGCTCAGCCTGACAGGATACAACAAAATAGGGCCAAGGGATCCAAGAGGAGTCGGTGAAAGCCTCGAATTTGGCCACATTTGGCCCAAATTTCGACGTTTTGTATGGAAATTGAGCCAAAAACGAGGTTTTGTCGCCAAATCCGGTACTTGCCAGCGTCTCTGTTGATTGTCTTTGTCATTTTCGTGCTCAGCCTGATAGGTTACAACAGAATATGTCCAAAGGCTCCAAGAAATCTCGGTGAAAGGCTCCAATTTGACGAAATAATCACAGAATTGACATTACAAGCAAATTCTAAGCATTTCTGTGCATTTGTCGCAAAAATCGGTACTTACCACTGAATTGCTTGATGCCCTTGGGCATTTTTTTGCTCAGCCTGACAGGATACAACAGAATATGGCCAAGGGATCCAATGGGAGTCGGTGAAAGCCTCGAATTTGGTCACATTTGGCCCAAATTTCGACGTTTTGTATGGAAATTGAGCCAAAAACGGGGTTTTGTCGCCAAATCCGGTACTTGCCAGCCTCTCTGTTGATTGTCTTTGTCATTTTCGTGCTCAGCCTGACAGGATACAACAAAATAGGGCCAAGGGATCCAAGAGGAGTCGGTGAAAGCCTCGAATTTGGCCACATTTGGCCCAAATTTCGACGTTTTGTATGGATATTGAGCCAAAAACGGGGTTTTGTCGCCAAATCCGGTACTTGCCAGCGTCTCTGTTGATTGTCTTTGTCATTTTCGTGCTCAGCCTGATAGGTTACAACAGAATATGTCCAAAGGCTCCAAGAAATCTCGGTGAAAGGCTCCAATTTGACGAAATAATCACAGAATTGACATTACAAGCAAATTCTAAGCATTTCTGTGCATTTGTCGCAAAAATCGGTACTTACCACTGAATTGCTTGATGCCCTTGAGCATTTTTTTGCTCAGCCTGACAGGATACAACAGAATATGGCCAAGGGATCCAATGGGAGTCGGTGAAAGCCTCGAATTTGGCCACATTTGGCCCAAATTTCGACGTTTTGTATGGAAATTGAGCCAAAAACGGGGTTTTGTCGCCAAATCCGGTACTTGCCAGCCTCTCTGTTGATTGTCTTTGTCATTTTCGTGCTCAGCCTGACAGGATACAACAAAATAGGGCCAAGGGATCCAAGAGGAGTCGGTGAAAGCCTCGAATTTGGCCACATTTTGCCCAAATTTCGACGTTTTGTATGGAAATTGAGCCAAAAACGGGGTTTTGTCGCCAAATCCGGTACTTGCCAGCGTCTCTGTTGATTGTCTTTGTCATTTTCGTGCTCAGCCTGATAGGTTACAACAGAATATGTCCAAAGGCTCCAAGAAATCTCGGTGAAAGGCTCCAATTTGACGAAATAATCACAGAATTGACATTACAAGCAAATTTAAAGCATTTCTGTGCATTTGTCGCAAAAATCGGTACTTACCACTGAATTGCTTGATGCCCTTGGGCATTTTTTTGCTCAGCCTGACAGGATACAACAGAATATGGCCAAGGGATCCAATGGGAGTCGGTGAAAGCCTCGAATTTGGCCACATTTGGCGCAAATTTCGACGTTTTGTATGGAAATTGAGCCAAAAACGGGGTTTTGTCGCCAAATCCGGTACTTGCCAGCCTCTCTGTTGATTGTCTTTGTCATTTTCGTGCTCAGCCTGACAGGATACAACAAAATAGGGCCAAGGGATCCAAGTGGAGTCGGTGAAAGCCTCGAATTTGGCCACATTTGGCCCAAATTTCGACGTTTTGTATGGAAATTGAGCCAAAAACGGGGTTTTGTCGCCAAATCCGGTACTTGCCAGCCTCTCTGTTGATTGTCTTTGTCATTTTCGTGCTCAGCCTGACAGGATACAACAAAATAGGGCCAAGGGATCGAAGAGGAGTCTGTGAAAGCCTCGAATTTGGCCACATTTGGCCCAAATTTCGACGTTTTGTATGGAAATTGAGCCAAAAACGGGGTTTTGTCGCCAAATCCGGTACTTGCCAGCGTCTCTGTTGATTGTCTTTGTCATTTTCGTGCTCAGCCTGATAGGTTACAACAGAATATGTCCAAAGGCTCCAAGAAATCTCGGTGAAAGGCTCCAATTTGACGAAATAATCACAGAATTGACATTACAAGCAAATTCTAAGCATTTCTGTGCATTTGTCGCAAAAATCGGTACTTACCACTGAATTGCTTGATGCCCTTGGGCATTTTTTTGCTCAGCCTGACAGGATACAACAGAATATGGCCAAGGGATCCAATGGGAGTCGGTGAAAGCCTCGAATTTGGTCACATTTGGCCCAAATTTCGACGTTTTGTATGGAAATTGAGCCAAAAACGGGGTTTTGTCGCCAAATCCGGTACTTGCCAGCCTCTCTGTTGATTGTCTTTGTCATTTTCGTGCTCAGCCTGACAGGATACAACAAAATAGGGCCAAGGGATCCAAGAGGAGTCGGTGAAAGCCTCGAATTTGGCCACATTTTTTCCCAAATTTCGACGTTTTGTATGGAAATTGAGCCAAAAACGGGGTTTTGTCGCCAAATCCGGTACTTGCCAGCCTCTCTGTTGATTGTCTTTGTCATTTTCGTGCTCAGCCTGATAGGTTACAACAGAATATGTCCAAAGGCTCCAAGAAATCTCGGTGAAAGGCTCCAATTTGACGAAATAATCACAGAATTGACATTACAAGCAAATTCTAAGCATTTCTGTGCATTTGTCGCAAAAATCGGTACTTACCACTGAATTGCTTGATGCCCTTGGGCATTTTTTTGCTCAGCCTGACAGGATACAACAGAATATGGCCAAGGGATCCAATGGGAGTCGGTGAAAGCCTCGAATTTGGCCACATTTGGCGCAAATTTCGACGTTTTGTATGGAAATTGAGCCAAAAACGGGGTTTTGTCGCCAAATCCGGTACTTGCCAGCCTCTCTGTTGATTGTCTTTGTCATTTTCGTGCTCAGCCTGACAGGATACAACAAAATAGGGCCAAGGGATCGAAGAGGAGTCGGTGAAAGCCTCGAATTTGGCCACATTTGGCCCAAATTTCGACGTTTTGTATGGAAATTGAGCCAAAAACGGGGTTTTGTCGCCAAATCCGGTACTTGCCAGCGTCTCTGTTGATTGTCTTTGTCATTTTCGTGCTCAGCCTGATAGGTTACAACAGAATATGTCCAAAGGCTCCAAGAAATCTCGGTGAAAGGCTCCAATTTGACGAAATAATCACAGAATTGACATTACAAGCAAATTCTAAGCATTTCTGTGCATTTGTCGCAAAAATCGGTACTTACCACTGAATTGCTTGATGCCCTTGGGCATTTTTTTGCTCAGCCTGACAGGATACAACAGAATATGGCCAAGGGATCCAATGGGAGTCGGTGAAAGCCTCGAATTTGGCCACATTTGGCGCAAATTTCGACGTTTTGTATGGAAATTGAGCAAAAAACGGGGTTTTGTCGCCAAATCCGGTACTTGCCAGCCTCTCTGTTGATTGTCTTTGTCATTTTCGTGCTCAGCCTGAATGGATACAACAAAATAGGGCCAAGGGATCCAAGAGGAGTCGGTGAAAGCCTCGAATTTGGCCACATTTGGCCCAAATTTCGACGTTTTGAATGGAAATTGAGCCAAAAACGGGGTTTTGTCGCCAAATCCGGTACTTGCCAGCGTCTCTGTTGATTGTCTTTGTCATTTTCGTGCTCAGCCTGATAGGTTACAACAGAATATGTCCAAAGGCTCCAAGAAATCTCGGTGAAAGGCTCCAATTTGACGAAATAATCACAGAATTGACATTACAAGCAAATTCTAAGCATTTCTGTGCATTTGTCGCAAAAATCGGTACTTACCACTGAATTGCTTGATGCCCTTGGGCATTTTTTTGCTCAGCCTGACAGGATACAACAGAATATGGCCAAGGGATCCAATGGGAGTCGGTGAAAGCCTCGAATTTGGCCACATTTGGCGCAAATTTCGACGTTTTGTATGGAAATTGAGCCAAAAACGGGGTTTTGTCGCCAAATCCGGTACTTGCCAGCCTCTCTGTTGATTGTCTTTGTCATTTTCGTGCTCAGCCTGACAGGATACAACAAAATAGGGCCAAGGGATCCAAGAGGAGTCGGTGAAAGCCTCGAATTTGGCCACATTTGGCCCAAATTTCGACGTTTTGTATGGAAATTGAGCCAAAAACGGGGTTTTGTCGCCAAATCCGGTACTTGCCAGCGTCTCTGTTGATTGTCTTTGTCATTTTCGTGCTCAGCCTGATAGGTTACAACAGAATATGTCCAAAGGCTCCAAGAAATCTCGGTGAAAGGCTCCAATTTGACGAAATAATCACAGAATTGACATTACAAGCAAATTTAAAGCATTTCTGTGCATTTGTCGCAAAAATCGGTACTTACCACTGAATTGCTTGATGCCCTTGGGCATTTTTTTGCTCAGCCTGACAGGATACAACAGAATATGGCCAAGGGATCCAATGGGAGTCGGTGAAAGCCTCGAATTTGGCCACATTTGGCGCAAATTTCGACGTTTTGTATGGAAATTGAGCCAAAAACGGGGTTTTGTCGCCAAATCCGGTACTTGCCAGCCTCTCTGTTGATTGTCTTTGTCATTTTCGTGCTCAGCCTGACAGGATACAACAAAATAGGGCCAAGGGATCCAAGAGGAGTTGGTGAAAGCCTCGAATTTGGCCACATTTTGCCCAAATTTCGACGTTTTGTATGGAAATTGAGCCAAAAACGGGGTTTTGTCGCCAAATCCGGTACTTGCCAGCCTCTCTGTTGATTGTCTTTGTCATTTTCGGGCTCAGCCTGATAGGTTACAACAGAATATGTCCAAAGGCTCCAAGAAATCTCGGTGAAAGGCTCCAATTTGACGAAATAATCACAGAATTGACATTACAAGCAAATTCTAAGCATTTCTGTGCATTTGTCGCAAAAATCGGTACTTACCACTGAATTGCTTGATGCCCTTGGGCATTTTTTTGCTCAGCCTGACAGAATACAACAAAATAGGGCCAAGGGATCCAAGAGGAGTCGGTGAAAGCCTTGAATTTGGCCACATTTTGCCCAAATTTCGACGTTTTGTATGGAAATTGAGCCAAAAACGGGGTTTTGTCGCCAAATCCGGTACTTGCCAGCCTCTCTGTTGATTGTCTTTGTCATTTTCGTGCTCAGCCTGATAGGTTACAACAGAATATGTCCAAAGGCTCCAAGAAATCTCGGTGAAAGGCTCCAATTTGACGAAATAATCACAGAATTGACATTACAAGCAAATTCTAAGCATTTCTGTGCATTTGTCGCAAAAATCGGTACTTACCACTAAATTGCTTGATGCCCTTGGGCATTTTTTTGCTCAGCCTGACAGGATAAAACAGAATATGGCCAAGGGATCCAATGGGAGTCGGTGAAAGCCTCGAATTTGGCCACATTTGGCGCAAATTTCGACGTTTTGTATGGAAATTGAGCCAAAAACGGGGTTTTGTCGCCAAATCCGGTACTTGCCAGCCTCTCTGTTGATTGTCTTTGTCATTTTCGTGCTCAGCCTGACAGGATACAACAAAATAGGGCCAAGGGATCCAAGAGGAGTCGGTGAAAGCCTCGAATTTGGCCACATTTGGCCCAAATTTCGACGTTTTGTATGGAAATTGAGCCAAAAACGGGGTTTTGTCGCCAAATCCGGTACTTGCCAGCGTCTCTGTTGATTGTTTTTGTCATTTTCGTGCTCAGCCTGATAGGTTACAACAGAATATGTCCAAAGGCTCCAAGAAATCTCGGTGAAAGGCTCCAATTTGACGAAATAATCACAGAATTGACATTACAAGCAAATTCTAAGCATTTCTGTGCATTTGTCGCAAAAATCGGTACTTACCACTGAATTGCTTGATGCCCTTGAGCATTTTTTTGCTCAGCCTGACAGGATACAACAGAATATGGCCAAGGGATCCAATGGGAGTCGGTGAAAGCCTCGAATTTGGCCACATTTGGCCCAAATTTCGACGTTTTGTATGGAAATTGAGCCAAAAACGGGGTTTTGTGGCCAAATCCGGTACTTGCCAGCCTCTCTGTTGATTGTCTTTGTCATTTTCGTGCTCAGCCTGACAGGATACAACAAAATAGGGCCAAGGGATCCAAGAGGAGTCGGTGAAAGCCTCGAATTTGGCCACATTTGGCCCAAATTTCGACGTTTTGTATGGAAATTGAGCCAAAAACGAGGTTTTGTCGCCAAATCCGGTACTTGCCAGCGTCTCTGTTGATTGTCTTTGTCATTTTCGTGCTCAGCCTGATAGGTTACAACAGAATATGTCCAAAGGCTCCAAGAAATCTCGGTGAAAGGCTCCAATTTGACGAAATAATCACAGAATTGACATTACAAGCAAATTCTAAGCATTTCTGTGCATTTGTCGCAAAAATCGGTACTTACCACTGAATTGCTTGATGCCCTTGGGCATTTTTTTGCTCAGCCTGACAGGATACAACAGAATATGGCCAAGGGATCCAATGGGAGTCGGTGAAAGCCTCGAATTTGGTCACATTTGGCCCAAATTTCGACGTTTTGTATGGAAATTGAGCCAAAAACGGGGTTTTGTCGCCAAATCCGGTACTTGCCAGCCTCTCTGTTGATTGTCTTTGTCATTTTCGTGCTCAGCCTGACAGGATACAACAAAATAGGGCCAAGGGATCCAAGAGGAGTCGGTGAAAGCCTCGAATTTGGCCACATTTGGCCCAAATTTCGACGTTTTGTATGGATATTGAGCCAAAAACGGGGTTTTGTCGCCAAATCCGGTACTTGCCAGCGTCTCTGTTGATTGTCTTTGTCATTTTCGTGCTCAGCCTGATAGGTTACAACAGAATATGTCCAAAGGCTCCAAGAAATCTCGGTGAAAGGCTCCAATTTGACGAAATAATCACAGAATTGACATTACAAGCAAATTCTAAGCATTTCTGTGCATTTGTCGCAAAAATCGGTACTTACCACTGAATTGCTTGATGCCCTTGAGCATTTTTTTGCTCAGTTTGACAGGATACAACAGAATATGGCCAAGGGATCCAATGGGAGTCGGTGAAAGCCTCGAATTTGGCCACATTTGGCCCAAATTTCGACGTTTTGTATGGAAATTGAGCCAAAAACGGGGTTTTGTCGCCAAATCCGGTACTTGCCAGCCTCTCTGTTGATTGTCTTTGTCATTTTCGTGCTCAGCCTGACAGGATACAACAAAATAGGGCCAAGGGATCCAAGAGGAGTCGGTGAAAGCCTCGAATTTGGCCACATTTTGCCCAAATTTCGACGTTTTGTATGGAAATTGAGCCAAAAACGGGGTTTTGTCGCCAAATCCGGTACTTGCCAGCGTCTCTGTTGATTGTCTTTGTCATTTTCGTGCTCAGCCTGATAGGTTACAACAGAATATGTCCAAAGGCTCCAAGAAATCTCGGTGAAAGGCTCCAATTTGACGAAATAATCACAGAATTGACATTACAAGCAAATTTAAAGCATTTCTGTGCATTTGTCGCAAAAATCGGTACTTACCACTGAATTGCTTGATGCCCTTGGGCATTTTTTTGCTCAGCCTGACAGGATACAACAGAATATGGCCAAGGGATCCAATGGGAGTCGGTGAAAGCCTCGAATTTGGCCACATTTGGCGCAAATTTCGACGTTTTGTATGGAAATTGAGCCAAAAACGGGGTTTTGTCGCCAAATCCGGTACTTGCCAGCCTCTCTGTTGATTGTCTTTGTCATTTTCGTGCTCAGCCTGACAGGATACAACAAAATAGGGCCAAGGGATCCAAGAGGAGTCGGTGAAAGCCTCGAATTTGGCCACATTTTGCCCAAATTTCGACGTTTTGTATGGAAATTGAGCCAAAAACGGGGTTTTGTCGCCAAATCCGGTACTTTCCAGCCTCTCTGTTGATTGTCTTTGTCATTTTCGTGCTCAGCCTGACAGGATACAACAAAATAGGGCCAAGGGATCCAAGAGGAGTCGGTGAAAGCCTCGAATTTGGCCTCATTTTGCCCAAATTTCGACGTTTTGTATGGAAATTGAGCCAAAAACGGGGTTTTGTCGCCAAATCCGGTACTTGCCAGCCTCTCTGTTGATTGTCTTTGTCATTTTCGTGCTCAGCCTGATAGGTTACAACAGAATATGTCCAAAGGCTCCAAGAAATCTCGGTGAAAGGCTCCAATTTGACGAAATAATCACAGAATTGACATTACAAGCAAATTCTAAGCATTTCTGTGCATTTGTCGCAAAAATCGGTACTTACCACTGAATTGCTTGATGCCCTTGGGCATTTTTTTGCTCAGCCTGACAGGATACAACAGAATATGGCCAAGGGATCCAATGGGAGTCGGTGAAAGCCTCGAATTTGGCCACATTTGGCGCAA
Source organism: Hydra viridissima (assembly GCF_058129835.1). NCBI lineage: Eukaryota > Metazoa > Cnidaria > Hydrozoa > Anthoathecata > Hydridae > Hydra > Hydra viridissima. The sequence goes on from NW_028324323.1 coordinate 97,777, forward strand.
ATTTCGACGTTTTGTATGGAAATTGAGCCAAAAACGGGGTTTTGTCGCCAAATCCGGTACTTGCCAGCCTCTCTGTTGATTGTCTTTGTCATTTTCGTGCTCAGCCTGACAGGATACAACAAAATAGGGCCAAGGGATCCAAGAGGAGTCGGTGAAAGCCTCGAATTTGGCCACATTTTTTCCTAAATTTCGACGTTTTGTATGGAAATTGAGCCAAAAACGGGGTTTTGTCGCCAAATCCGGTACTTGCCAGCCTCTCTGTTGATTGTCTTTGTCATTTTCGTGCTCAGCCTGATAGGTTACAACAGAATATGTCCAAAGGCTCCAAGAAATCTCGGTGAAAGGCTCCAATTTGACGAAATAATCACAGAATTGACATTACAAGCAAATTCTAAGCATTTCTGTGCATTTGTCGCAAAAATCGGTACTTACCACTGAATTGCTTGATGCCCTTGGGCATTTTTTTGCTCAGCCTGACAGGATACAACAGAATATGGCCAAGGGATCCAATGGGAGTCGGTGAAAGCCTCGAATTTGGCCACATTTGGCGCAAATTTCGACGTTTTGTATGGAAATTGAGCAAAAAACGGGGTTTTGTCGCCAAATCCGGTACTTGCCAGCCTCTCTGTTGATTGTCTTTGTCATTTTCGTGCTCAGCCTGAATGGATACAACAAAATAGGGCCAAGGGATCCAAGAGGAGTCGGTGAAAGCCTCGAATTTGGCCACATTTGGCCCAAATTTCGACGTTTTGAATGGAAATTGAGCCAAAAACGGGGTTTTGTCGCCAAATCCGGTACTTGCCAGCGTCTCTGTTGATTGTCTTTGTCATTTTCGTGCTCAGCCTGATAGGTTACAACAGAATATGTCCAAAGGCTCCAAGAAATCTCGGTGAAAGGCTCCAATTTGACGAAATAATCACAGAATTGACATTACAAGCAAATTCTAAGCATTTCTGTGCATTTGTCGCAAAAATCGGTACTTACCACTGAATTGCTTGATGCCCTTGGGCATTTTTTTGCTCAGCCTGACAGGATACAACAGAATATGGCCAAGGGATCCAATGGGAGTCGGTGAAAGCCTCGAATTTGGCCACATTTGGCCCAAATTTCGACGTTTTGTATGGAAATTGAGCCAAAAACGGGGTTTTGTCGCCAAATCCGGTACTTGCCAGCCTCTCTGTTGATTGTCTTTGTCATTTTCGTGCTCAGCCTGACAGGATACAACAAAATAGGGCCAAGGGATCCAAGAGGAGTCGGTGAAAGCCTCGAATTTGGCCACATTTGGCCCAAATTTCGACGTTTTGTATGGAAATTGAGCCAAAAACGGGGTTTTGTCGCCAAATCCGGTACTTGCCAGCGTCTCTGTTGATTGTCTTTGTCATTTTCGTGCTCAGCCTGATAGGTTACAACAGAATATGTCCAAAGGCTCCAAGAAATCTCGGTGAAAGGCTCCAATTTGACGAAATAATCACAGAATTGACATTACAAGCAAATTCTAAGCATTTCTGTGCATTTGTCGCAAAAATCGGTACTTACCACTAAATTGCTTGATGCCCTTGGGCATTTTTTTGCTCAGCCTGACAGGATACAACAGAATATGGCCAAGGGATCCAATGGGAGTCGGTGAAAGCCTCGAATTTGGCCACATTTGGCGCAAATTTCGACGTTTTGTATGGAAATTGAGCCAAAAACGGGGTTTTGTCGCAAAATCCGGTACATGCCAGCCTCTCTGTTGATTGTCTTTGTCATTTTCGTGCTCAGCCTGACAGGATACAACAAAATAGGGCCAAGGGATCCAAGAGGAGTCGGTGAAAGCCTCGAATTTGGCCACATTTGGCCCAAATTTCGACGTTTTGTATGGAAATTGAGCCAAAAACGGGGTTTTGTCGCCAAATCCGGTACTTGCCAGCGTCTCTGTTGATTGTCTTTGTCATTTTCGTGCTCAGCCTGATAGGTTACAACAGAATATGTCCAAAGGCTCCAAGAAATCTCGGTGAAAGGCTCCAATTTGACGAAATAATCACAGAATTGACATTACAAGCAAATTTAAAGCATTTCTGTGCATTTGTCGCAAAAATCGGTACTTACCACTGAATTGCTTGATGCCCTTGGGCATTTTTTTGCTCAGCCTGACAGGATACAACAGAATATGGCCAAGGGATCCAATGGGAGTCGGTGAAAGCCTCGAATTTGGCCACATTTGGCGCAAATTTCGACGTTTTGTATGGAAATTGAGCCAAAAACGGGGTTTTGTCGCCAAATCCGGTACTTGCCAGCCTCTCTGTTGATTGTCTTTGTCATTTTCGTGCTCAGCCTGACAGGATACAACAAAATAGGGCCAAGGGATCCAAGAGGAGTCGGTGAAAGCCTCGAATTTGGCCACATTTTGCCCAAATTTCGACGTTTTGTATGGAAATTGAGCCAAAAACGGGGTTTTGTCGCCAAATCCGGTACTTGCCAGCCTCTCTGTTGATTGTCTTTGTCATTTTCGTGCTCAGCCTGATAGGTTACAACAGAATATGTCCAAAGGCTCCAAGAAATCTCGGTGAAAGGCTCCAATTTGACGAAATAATCACAGAATTGACATTACAAGCAAATTCTAAGCATTTCTGTGCATTTGTCGCAAAAATCGGTACTTACCACTGAATTGCTTGATGCCCTTGGGCATTTTTTTGCTCAGCCTGACAGAATACAACAAAATAGGGCCAAGGGATCCAAGAGGAGTCGGTGAAAGCCTTGAATTTGGCCACATTTTGCCCAAATTTCGACGTTTTGTATGGAAATTGAGCCAAAAACGGGGTTTTGTCGCCAAATCCGGTACTTGCCAGCCTCTCTGTTGATTGTCTTTGTCATTTTCGTGCTCAGCCTGATAGGTTACAACAGAATATGTCCAAAGGCTCCAAGAAATCTCGGTGAAAGGCTCCAATTTGACGAAATAATCACAGAATTGACATTACAAGCAAATTCTAAGCATTTCTGTGCATTTGTCGCAAAAATCGGTACTTACCACTAAATTGCTTGATGCCCTTGGGCATTTTTTTGCTCAGCCTGACAGGATAAAACAGAATATGGCCAAGGGATCCAATGGGAGTCGGTGAAAGCCTCGAATTTGGCCACATTTGGCGCAAATTTCGACGTTTTGTATGGAAATTGAGCCAAAAACGGGGTTTTGTCGCCAAATCCGGTACTTGCCAGCCTCTCTGTTGATTGTCTTTGTCATTTTCGTGCTCAGCCTGACAGGATACAACAAAATAGGGCCAAGGGATCCAAGAGGAGTCGGTGAAAGCCTCGAATTTGGCCACATTTGGCCCAAATTTCGACGTTTTGTATGGAAATTGAGCCAAAAACGGGGTTTTGTCGCCAAATCCGGTACTTGCCAGCGTCTCTGTTGATTGTTTTTGTCATTTTCGTGCTCAGCCTGATAGGTTACAACAGAATATGTCCAAAGGCTCCAAGAAATCTCGGTGAAAGGCTCCAATTTGACGAAATAATCACAGAATTGACATTACAAGCAAATTCTAAGCATTTCTGTGCATTTGTCGCAAAAATCGGTACTTACCACTGAATTGCTTGATGCCCTTGAGCATTTTTTTGCTCAGCCTGACAGGATACAACAGAATATGGCCAAGGGATCCAATGGGAGTCGGTGAAAGCCTCGAATTTGGCCACATTTGGCCCAAATTTCGACGTTTTGTATGGAAATTGAGCCAAAAACGGGGTTTTGTGGCCAAATCCGGTACTTGCCAGCCTCTCTGTTGATTGTCTTTGTCATTTTCGTGCTCAGCCTGACAGGATACAACAAAATAGGGCCAAGGGATCCAAGAGGAGTCGGTGAAAGCCTCGAATTTGGCCACATTTGGCCCAAATTTCGACGTTTTGTATGGAAATTGAGCCAAAAACGAGGTTTTGTCGCCAAATCCGGTACTTGCCAGCGTCTCTGTTGATTGTCTTTGTCATTTTCGTGCTCAGCCTGATAGGTTACAACAGAATATGTCCAAAGGCTCCAAGAAATCTCGGTGAAAGGCTCCAATTTGACGAAATAATCACAGAATTGACATTACAAGCAAATTCTAAGCATTTCTGTGCATTTGTCGCAAAAATCGGTACTTACCACTGAATTGCTTGATGCCCTTGGGCATTTTTTTGCTCAGCCTGACAGGATACAACAGAATATGGCCAAGGGATCCAATGGGAGTCGGTGAAAGCCTCGAATTTGGTCACATTTGGCCCAAATTTCGACGTTTTGTATGGAAATTGAGCCAAAAACGGGGTTTTGTCGCCAAATCCGGTACTTGCCAGCCTCTCTGTTGATTGTCTTTGTCATTTTCGTGCTCAGCCTGACAGGATACAACAAAATAGGGCCAAGGGATCCAAGAGGAGTCGGTGAAAGCCTCGAATTTGGCCACATTTGGCCCAAATTTCGACGTTTTGTATGGATATTGAGCCAAAAACGGGGTTTTGTCGCCAAATCCGGTACTTGCCAGCGTCTCTGTTGATTGTCTTTGTCATTTTCGTGCTCAGCCTGATAGGTTACAACAGAATATGTCCAAAGGCTCCAAGAAATCTCGGTGAAAGGCTCCAATTTGACGAAATAATCACAGAATTGACATTACAAGCAAATTCTAAGCATTTCTGTGCATTTGTCGCAAAAATCGGTACTTACCACTGAATTGCTTGATGCCCTTGGGCATTTTTTTGCTCAGTTTGACAGGATACAACAGAATATGGCCAAGGGATCCAATGGGAGTCGGTGAAAGCCTCGAATTTGGCCACATTTGGCCCAAATTTCGACGTTTTGTATGGAAATTGAGCCAAAAACGGGGTTTTGTCGCCAAATCCGGTACTTGCCAGCCTCTCTGTTGATTGTCTTTGTCATTTTCGTGCTCAGCCTGACAGGATACAACAAAATAGGGCCAAGGGATCCAAGAGGAGTCGGTGAAAGCCTCGACTTTGGCCACATTTTGCCCAAATTTCGACGTTTTGTATGGAAATTGAGCCAAAAACGGGGTTTTGTCGCCAAATCCGGTACTTGCCAGCGTCTCTGTTGATTGTCTTTGTCATTTTCGTGCTCAGCCTGATAGGTTACAACAGAATATGTCCAAAGGCTCCAAGAAATCTCGGTGAAAGGCTCCAATTTGACGAAATAATCACAGAATTGACATTACAAGCAAATTTAAAGCATTTCTGTGCATTTGTCGCAAAAATCGGTACTTACCACTGAATTGCTTGATGCCCTTGGGCATTTTTTTGCTCAGCCTGACAGGATACAACAGAATATGGCCAAGGGATCCAATGGGAGTCGGTGAAAGCCTCGAATTTGGCCACATTTGGCGCAAATTTCGACGTTTTGTATGGAAATTGAGCCAAAAACGGGGTTTTGTCGCCAAATCCGGTACTTGCCAGCCTCTCTGTTGATTGTCTTTGTCATTTTCGTGCTCAGCCTGACAGGATACAACAAAATAGGGCCAAGGGATCGAAGAGGAGTCGGTGAAAGCCTCGAATTTGGCCACATTTGGCCCAAATTTCGACGTTTTGTATGGAAATTGAGCCAAAAACGGGGTTTTGTCGCCAAATCCGGTACTTGCCAGCGTCTCTGTTGATTGTCTTTGTCATTTTCGTGCTCAGCCTGATAGGTTACAACAGAATATGTCCAAAGGCTCCAAGAAATCTCGGTGAAAGGCTCCAATTTGACGAAATAATCACAGAATTGACATTACAAGCAAATTCTAAGCATTTCTGTGCATTTGTCGCAAAAATCGGTACTTACCACTGAATTGCTTGATGCCCTTGGGCATTTTTTTGCTCAGCCTGACAGGATACAACAGAATATGGCCAAGGGATCCAATGGGAGTCGGTGAAAGCCTCGAATTTGGCCACATTTGGCCCAAATTTCGACGTTTTGTATGGAAATTGAGCCAAAAACGGGGTTTTGTCGCCAAATCCGGTACTTGCCAGCCTCTCTGTTGATTGTCTTTGTCATTTTCGTGCTCAGCCTGACAGGATACAACAAAATAGGGCCAAGGGATCCAAGAGGAGTCGGTGAAAGCCTCGAATTTGGCCACATTTGGCCCAAATTTCGACGTTTTGTATGGATATTGAGCCAAAAACGGGGTTTTGTCGCCAAATCCGGTACTTGCCAGCGTCTCTGTTGATTGTCTTTGTCATTTTCGTGCTCAGCCTGATAGGTTACAACAGAATATGTCCAAAGGCTCCAAGAAATCTCGGTGAAAGGCTCCAATTTGACGAAATAATCACAGAATTGACATTACAAGCAAATTCTAAGCATTTCTGTGCATTTGTCGCAAAAATCGGTACTTACCACTAAATTGCTTGATGCCCTTGGGCATTTTTTTGCTCAGCCTGACAGGATACAACAGAATATGGCCAAGGGATCCAATGGGAGTCGGTGAAAGCCTCGAATTTGGCCACATTTGGCGCAAATTTCGACGTTTTGTATGGAAATTGAGCCAAAAACGGGGTTTTGTCGCCAAATCCGGTACTTGCCAGCCTCTCTGTTGATTGTCTTTGTCATTTTCGTGCTCAGCCTGACAGGATACAACAAAATAGGGCCAAGGGATCCAAGAGGAGTTGGTGAAAGCCTCGAATTTGGCCACATTTGGCCCAAATTTCGACGTTTTGTATGGAAATTGAGCCAAAAACGGGGTTTTGTCGCCAAATCCGGTACTTGCCAGCGTCTCTGTTGATTGTCTTTGTCATTTTCGTGCTCAGCCTGATAGGTTACAACAGAATATGTCCAAAGGCTCCAAGAAATCTCGGTGAAAGGCTCCAATTTGACGAAATAATCACAGAATTGACATTACAAGCAAATTTAAAGCATTTCTGTGCATTTGTCGCAAAAATCGGTACTTACCACTGAATTGCTTGATGCCCTTGGGCATTTTTTTGCTCAGCCTGACAGGATACAACAGAATATGGCCAAGGGATCCAATGGGAGTCGGTGAAAGCCTCGAATTTGGCCACATTTGGCGCAAATTTCGACGTTTTGTATGGAAATTGAGCCAAAAACGGGGTTTTGTCGCCAAATCCGGTACTTGCCAGCCTCTCTGTTGATTGTCTTTGTCATTTTCGTGCTCAGCCTGACAGGATACAACAAAATAGGGCCAAGGGATCCAAGAGGAGTCGGTGAAAGCCTCGAATTTGGCCACATTTTGCCCAAATTTCGACGTTTTGTATGGAAATTGAGCCAAAAACGGGGTTTTGTCGCCAAATCCGGTACTTGCCAGCCTCTCTGTTGATTGTCTTTGTCATTTTCGTGCTCAGCCTGATAGGTTACAACAGAATATGTCCAAAGGCTCCAAGAAATCTCGGTGAAAGGCTCCAATTTGACGAAATAATCACAGAATTGACATTACAAGCAAATTCTAAGCATTTCTGTGCATTTGTCGCAAAAATCGGTACTTACCACTGAATTGCTTGATGCCCTTGAGCATTTTTTTGCTCAGTTTGACAGGATACAACAGAATATGGCCAAGGGATCCAATGGGAGTCGGTGAAAGCCTCGAATTTGGCCACATTTGGCCCAAATTTCGACGTTTTGTATGGAAATTGAGCCAAAAACGGGGTTTTGTCGCCAAATCCGGTACTTGCCAGCCTCTCTGTTGATTGTCTTTGTCATTTTCGTGCTCAGCCTGACAGGATACAACAAAATAGGGCCAAGGGATCCAAGAGGAGTCGGTGAAAGCCTCGAATTTGGCCACATTTTGCCCAAATTTCGACGTTTTGTATGGAAATTGAGCCAAAAACGGGGTTTTGTCGCCAAATCCGGTACTTGCCAGCGTCTCTGTTGATTGTCTTTGTCATTTTCGTGCTCAGCCTGATAGGTTACAACAGAATATGTCCAAAGGCTCCAAGAAATCTCGGTGAAAGGCTCCAATTTGACGAAATAATCACAGAATTGACATTACAAGCAAATTTAAAGCATTTCTGTGCATTTGTCGCAAAAATCGGTACTTACCACTGAATTGCTTGATGCCCTTGGGCATTTTTTTGCTCAGCCTGACAGGATACAACAGAATATGGCCAAGGGATCCAATGGGAGTCGGTGAAAGCCTCGAATTTGGCCACATTTGGCGCAAATTTCGACGTTTTGTATGGAAATTGAGCCAAAAACGGGGTTTTGTCGCCAAATCCGGTACTTGCCAGCCTCTCTGTTGATTGTCTTTGTCATTTTCGTGCTCAGCCTGACAGGATACAACAAAATAGGGCCAAGGGATCCAAGAGGAGTCGGTGAAAGCCTCGAATTTGGCCACATTTTGCCCAAATTTCGACGTTTTGTATGGAAATTGAGCCAAAAACGGGGTTTTGTCGCCAAATCCGGTACTTGCCAGCCTCTCTGTTGATTGTCTTTGTCATTTTCGTGCTCAGCCTGATAGGTTACAACAGAATATGTCCAAAGGCTCCAAGAAATCTCGGTGAAAGGCTCCAATTTGACGAAATAATCACAGAATTGACATTACAAGCAAATTCTAAGCATTTCTGTGCATTTGTCGCAAAAATCGGTACTTACCACTGAATTGCTTGATGCCCTTGGGCATTTTTTTGCTCAGCCTGACAGAATACAACAAAATAGGGCCAAGGGATCCAAGAGGAGTCGGTGAAAGCCTTGAATTTGGCCACATTTTGCCCAAATTTCGACGTTTTGTATGGAAATTGAGCCAAAAACGGGGTTTTGTCGCCAAATCCGGTACTTGCCAGCCTCTCTGTTGATTGTCTTTGTCATTTTCGTGCTCAGCCTGATAGGTTACAACAGAATATGTCCAAAGGCTCCAAGAAATCTCGGTGAAAGGCTCCAATTTGACGAAATAATCACAGAATTGACATTACAAGCAAATTCTAAGCATTTCTGTGCATTTGTCGCAAAAATCGGTACTTACCACTAAATTGCTTGATGCCCTTGGGCATTTTTTTGCTCAGCCTGACAGGATAAAACAGAATATGGCCAAGGGATCCAATGGGAGTCGGTGAAAGCCTCGAATTTGGCCACATTTGGCGCAAATTTCGACGTTTTGTATGGAAATTGAGCCAAAAACGGGGTTTTGTCGCCAAATCCGGTACTTGCCAGCCTCTCTGTTGATTGTCTTTGTCATTTTCGTGCTCAGCCTGACAGGATACAACAAAATAGGGCCAAGGGATCCAAGAGGAGTCGGTGAAAGCCTCGAATTTGGCCACATTTGGCCCAAATTTCGACGTTTTGTATGGAAATTGAGCCAAAAACGGGGTTTTGTCGCCAAATCCGGTACTTGCCAGCGTCTCTGTTGATTGTTTTTGTCATTTTCGTGCTCAGCCTGATAGGTTACAACAGAATATGTCCAAAGGCTCCAAGAAATCTCGGTGAAAGGCTCCAATTTGACGAAATAATCACAGAATTGACATTACAAGCAAATTCTAAGCATTTCTGTGCATTTGTCGCAAAAATCGGTACTTACCACTGAATTGCTTGATGCCCTTGAGCATTTTTTTGCTCAGCCTGACAGGATACAACAGAATATGGCCAAGGGATCCAATGGGAGTCGGTGAAAGCCTCGAATTTGGCCACATTTGGCCCAAATTTCGACGTTTTGTATGGAAATTGAGCCAAAAACGGGGTTTTGTGGCCAAATCCGGTACTTGCCAGCCTCTCTGTTGATTGTCTTTGTCATTTTCGTGCTCAGCCTGACAGGATACAACAAAATAGGGCCAAGGGATCCAAGAGGAGTCGGTGAAAGCCTCGAATTTGGCCACATTTGGCCCAAATTTCGACGTTTTGTATGGAAATTGAGCCAAAAACGGGGTTTTGTCGCCAAATCCGGTACTTGCCAGCGTCTCTGTTGATTGTCTTTGTCATTTTCGTGCTCAGCCTGATAGGTTACAACAGAATATGTCCAAAGGCTCCAAGAAATCTCGGTGAAAGGCTCCAATTTGACGAAATAATCACAGAATTGACATTACAAGCAAATTCTAAGCATTTCTGTGCATTTGTCGCAAAAATCGGTACTTACCACTGAATTGCTTGATGCCCTTGGGCATTTTTTTGCTCAGCCTGACAGGATACAACAGAATATGGCCAAGGGATCCAATGGGAGTCGGTGAAAGCCTCGAATTTGGTCACATTTGGCCCAAATTTCGACGTTTTGTATGGAAATTGAGCCAAAAACGGGGTTTTGTCGCCAAATCCGGTACTTGCCAGCCTCTCTGTTGATTGTCTTTGTCATTTTCGTGCTCAGCCTGACAGGATACAACAAAATAGGGCCAAGGGATCCAATGGGAGTCGGTGAAAGCCTCGAATTTGGCCACATTTTGCCCAAATTTCGACGTTTTGTATGGAAATTGAGCCAAAAACGGGGTTTTGTCGCCAAATCCGGTACTTGCCAGCGTCTCTGTTGATTGTCTTTGTCATTTTCGTGCTCAGCCTGATAGGTTACAACAGAATATGTCCAAAGGCTCCAAGAAATCTCGGTGAAAGGCTCCAATTTGACGAAATAATCACAGAATTGACATTACAAGCAAATTTAAAGCATTTCTGTGCATTTGTCGCAAAAATCGGTACTTACCACTGAATTGCTTGATGCCCTTGGGCATTTTTTTGCTCAGCCTGACAGGATACAACAGAATATGGCCAAGGGATCCAATGGGAGTCGGTGAAAGCCTCGAATTTGGCCACATTTGGCGCATATTTCGACGTTTTGTATGGAAATTGAGCCAAAAACGGGGTTTTGTCGCCAAATCCGGTACTTGCCAGCCTCTCTGTTGATTGTCTTTGTCATTTTCGTGCTCAGCCTGACAGGATACAACAAAATAGGGCCAAGGGATCCAAGTGGAGTCGGTGAAAGCCTCGAATTTGGCCACATTTGGCCCAAATTTCGACGTTTTGTATGGAAATTGAGCCAAAAACGGGGTTTTGTCGCCAAATCCGGTACTTGCCAGCCTCTCTGTTGATTGTCTTTGTCATTTTCGTGCTCAGCCTGACAGGATACAACAAAATAGGGCCAAGGGATCCAAGAGGAGTCGGTGAAAGCCTCGAATTTGGCCTCATTTTGCCCAAATTTCGACGTTTTGTATGGAAATTGAGCCAAAAACGAGGTTTTGTCGCCAAATCCGGTACTTGCCAGCGTCTCTGTTGATTGTCTTTGTCATTTTCGTGCTCAGCCTGATAGGTTACAACAGAATATGTCCAAAGGCTCCAAGAAATCTCGGTGAAAGGCTCCAATTTGACGAAATAATCACAGAATTGACATTACAAGCAAATTCTAAGCATTTCTGTGCATTTGTCGCAAAAATCGGTACTTACCACTGAATTGCTTGATGCCCTTGGGCATTTTTTTGCTCAGCCTGACAGGATACAACAGAATATGGCCAAGGGATCCAATGGGAGTCGGTGAAAGCCTCGAATTTGGTCACATTTGGCCCAAATTTCGACGTTTTGTATGGAAATTGAGCCAAAAACGGGGTTTTGTCGCCAAATCCGGTACTTGCCAGCCTCTCTGTTGATTGTCTTTGTCATTTTCGTGCTCAGCCTGACAGGATACAACAAAATAGGGCCAAGGGATCCAAGAGGAGTCGGTGAAAGCCTCGAATTTGGCCACATTTGGCCCAAATTTCGACGTTTTGTATGGAAATTGAGCCAAAAACGGGGTTTTGTCGCCAAATCCGGTACTTGCCAGCGTCTCTGTTGATTGTCTTTGTCATTTTCGTGCTCAGCCTGATAGGTTACAACAGAATATGTCCAAAGGCTCCAAGAAATCTCGGTGAAAGGCTCCAATTTGACGAAATAATCACAGAATTGACATTACAAGCAAATTCTAAGCATTTCTGTGCATTTGTCGCAAAAATCGGTACTTACCACTAAATTGCTTGATGCCCTTGGGCATTTTTTTGCTCAGCCTGACAGGATACAACAGAATATGGCCAAGGGATCCAATGGGAGTCGGTGAAAGCCTCGAATTTGGCCACATTTGGCGCAAATTTCGACGTTTTGTATGGAAATTGAGCCAAAAACGGGGTTTTGTCGCCAAATCCGGTACTTGCCAGCCTCTCTGTTGATTGTCTTTGTCATTTTCGTGCTCAGCCTGACAGGATACAACAAAATAGGGCCAAGGGATCCAAGAGGAGTCGGTGAAAGCCTCGAATTTGGCCACATTTGGCCCAAATTTCGACGTTTTGTATGGAAATTGAGCCAAAAACGGGGTTTTGTCGCCAAATCCGGTACTTGCCAGCGTCTCTGTTGATTGTCTTTGTCATTTTCGTGCTCAGCCTGATAGGTTACAACAGAATATGTCCAAAGGCTCCAAGAAATCTCGGTGAAAGGCTCCAATTTGACGAAATAATCACAGAATTGACATTACAAGCAAATTTAAAGCATTTCTGTGCATTTGTCGCAAAAATCGGTACTTACCACTGAATTGCTTGATGCCCTTGGGCATTTTTTTGCTCAGCCTGACAGGATACAACAGAATATGGCCAAGGGATCCAATGGGAGTCGGTGAAAGCCTCGAATTTGGCCACATTTGGCGCAAATTTCGACGTTTTGTATGGAAATTGAGCCAAAAACGGGGTTTTGTCGCCAAATCCGGTACTTGCCAGCCTCTCTGTTGATTGTCTTTGTCATTTTCGTGCTCAGCCTGACAGGATACAACAAAATAGGGCCAAGGGATCCAAGAGGAGTCGGTGAAAGCCTCGAATTTGGCCACATTTTGCCCAAATTTCGACGTTTTGTATGGAAATTGAGCCAAAAACGGGGTTTTGTCGCCAAATCCGGTACTTGCCAGCCTCTCTGTTGATTGTCTTTGTCATTTTCGTGCTCAGCCTGATAGGTTACAACAGAATATGTCCAAAGGCTCCAAGAAATCTCGGTGAAAGGCTCCAATTTGACGAAATAATCACAGAATTGACATTACAAGCAAATTCTAAGCATTTCTGTGCATTTGTCGCAAAAATCGGTACTTACCACTGAATTGCTTGATGCCCTTGGGCATTTTTTTGCTCAGCCTGACAGAATACAACAAAATAGGGCCAAGGGATCCAAGAGGAGTCGGTGAAAGCTTTGAATTTGGCCACATTTTGCCCAAATTTCGACGTTTTGTATGGAAATTGAGCCAAAAACGGGGTTTTGTCGCCAAATCCGGTACTTGCCAGCCTCTCTGTTGATTGTCTTTGTCATTTTCGTGCTCAGCCTGATAGGTTACAACAGAATATGTCCAAAGGCTCCAAGAAATCTCGGTGAAAGGCTCCAATTTGACGAAATAATCACAGAATTGACATTACAAGCAAATTCTAAGCATTTCTGTGCATTTGTCGCAAAAATCGGTACTTACCACTAAATTGCTTGATGCCCTTGGGCATTTTTTTGCTCAGCCTGACAGGATAAAACAGAATATGGCCAAGGGATCCAATGGGAGTCGGTGAAAGCCTCGAATTTGGCCACATTTGGCGCAAATTTCGACGTTTTGTATGGAAATTGAGCCAAAAACGGGGTTTTGTCGCCAAATCCGGTACTTGCCAGCCTCTCTGTTGATTGTCTTTGTCATTTTCGTGCTCAGCCTGACAGGATACAACAAAATAGGGCCAAGGGATCCAAGAGGAGTCGGTGAAAGCCTCGAATTTGGCCACATTTGGCCCAAATTTCGACGTTTTGTATGGAAATTGAGCCAAAAACGGGGTTTTGTCGCCAAATCCGGTACTTGCCAGCGTCTCTGTTGATTGTTTTTGTCATTTTCGTGCTCAGCCTGATAGGTTACAACAGAATATGTCCAAAGGCTCCAAGAAATCTCGGTGAAAGGCTCCAATTTGACGAAATAATCACAGAATTGACATTACAAGCAAATTCTAAGCATTTCTGTGCATTTGTCGCAAAAATCGGTACTTACCACTGAATTGCTTGATGCCCTTGAGCATTTTTTTGCTCAGCCTGACAGGATACAACAGAATATGGCCAAGGGATCCAATGGGAGTCGGTGAAAGCCTCGAATTTGGCCACATTTGGCGCAAATTTCGACGTTTTGTATGGAAATTGAGCCAAAAACGGGGTTTTGTCGCCAAATCCGGTACTTGCCAGCCTCTCTGTTGATTGTCTTTGTCATTTTCGTGCTCAGCCTGACAGGATACAACAAAATAGGGCCAAGGGATCCAAGAGGAGTCGGTGAAAGCCTCGAATTTGGCCACATTTTGCCCAAATTTCGACGTTTTGTATGGAAATTGAGCCAAAAACGGGGTTTTGTCGCCAAATCCGGTACTTGCCAGCCTCTCTGTTGATTGTCTTTGTCATTTTCGTGCTCAGCCTGATAGGTTACAACAGAATATGTCCAAAGGCTCCAAGAAATCTCGGTGAAAGGCTCCAATTTGACGAAATAATCACAGAATTGACATTACAAGCAAATTCTAAGCATTTCTGTGCATTTGTCGCAAAAATCGGTACTTACCACTGAATTGCTTGATGCCCTTGGGCATTTTTTTGCTCAGCCTGACAGAATACAACAAAATAGGGCCAAGGGATCCAAGAGGAGTCGGTGAAAGCCTTGAATTTGGCCACATTTTGCCCAAATTTCGACGTTTTGTATGGAAATTGAGCCAAAAACGGGGTTTTGTCGCCAAATCCGGTACTTGCCAGCCTCTCTGTTGATTGTCTTTGTCATTTTCGTGCTCAGCCTGATAGGTTACAACAGAATATGTCCAAAGGCTCCAAGAAATCTCGGTGAAAGGCTCCAATTTGACGAAATAATCACAGAATTGACATTACAAGCAAATTCTAAGCATTTCTGTGCATTTGTCGCAAAAATCGGTACTTACCACTAAATTGCTTGATGCCCTTGGGCATTTTTTTGCTCAGCCTGACAGGATAAAACAGAATATGGCCAAGGGATCCAATGGGAGTCGGTGAAAGCCTCGAATTTGGCCACATTTGGCGCAAATTTCGACGTTTTGTATGGAAATTGAGCCAAAAACGGGGTTTTGTCGCCAAATCCGGTACTTGCCAGCCTCTCTGTTGATTGTCTTTGTCATTTTCGTGCTCAGCCTGACAGGATACAACAAAATAGGGCCAAGGGATCCAAGAGGAGTCGGTGAAAGCCTCGAATTTGGCCACATTTGGCCCAAATTTCGACGTTTTGTATGGAAATTGAGCCAAAAACGAGGTTTTGTCGCCAAATCCGGTACTTGCCAGCGTCTCTGTTGATTGTCTTTGTCATTTTCGTGCTCAGCCTGATAGGTTACAACAGAATATGTCCAAAGGCTCCAAGAAATCTCGGTGAAAGGCTCCAATTTGACGAAATAATCACAGAATTGACATTACAAGCAAATTCTAAGCATTTCTGTGCATTTGTCGCAAAAATCGGTACTTACCACTGAATTGCTTGATGCCCTTGGGCATTTTTTTGCTCAGCCTGACAGGATACAACAGAATATGGCCAAGGGATCCAATGGGAGTCGGTGAAAGCCTCGAATTTGGTCACATTTGGCCCAAATTTCGACGTTTTGTATGGAAATTGAGCCATAAACGGGGTTTTGTCGCCAAATCCGGTACTTGCCAGCCTCTCTGTTGATTGTCTTTGTCATTTTCGTGCTCAGCCTGACAGGATACAACAAAATAGGGCCAAGGGATCCAAGAGGAGTCGGTGAAAGCCTCGAATTTGGCCACATTTGGCCCAAATTTCGACGTTTTGTATGGATATTGAGCCAAAAACGGGGTTTTGTCGCCAAATCCGGTACTTGCCAGCGTCTCTGTTGATTGTCTTTGTCATTTTCGTGCTCAGCCTGATAGGTTACAACAGAATATGTCCAAAGGCTCCAAGAAATCTCGGTGAAAGGCTCCAATTTGACGAAATAATCACAGAATTGACATTACAAGCAAATTCTAAGCATTTCTGTGCATTTGTCGCAAAAATCGGTACTTACCACTGAATTGCTTGATGCCCTTGAGCATTTTTTTGCTCAGTTTGACAGGATACAACAGAATATGGCCAAGGGATCCAATGGGAGTCGGTGAAAGCCTCGAATTTGGCCACATTTGGCCCAAATTTCGACGTTTTGTATGGAAATTGAGCCAAAAACGGGGTTTTGTCGCCAAATCCGGTACTTGCCAGCCTCTCTGTTGATTGTCTTTGTCATTTTCGTGCTCAGCCTGACAGGATACAACAAAATAGGGCCAAGGGATCCAAGAGGAGTCGGTGAAAGCCTCGAATTTGGCCACATTTTGCCCAAATTTCGACGTTTTGTATGGAAATTGAGCCAAAAACGGGGTTTTGTCGCCAAATCCGGTACTTGCCAGCGTCTCTGTTGATTGTCTTTGTCATTTTCGTGCTCAGCCTGATAGGTTACAACAGAATATGTCCAAAGGCTCCAAGAAATCTCGGTGAAAGGCTCCAATTTGACGAAATAATCACAGAATTGACATTACAAGCAAATTTAAAGCATTTCTGTGCATTTGTCGCAAAAATCGGTACTTACCACTGAATTGCTTGATGCCCTTGGGCATTTTTTTGCTCAGCCTGACAGGATACAACAGAATATGGCCAAGGGATCCAATGGGAGTCGGTGAAAGCCTCGAATTTGGCCACATTTGGCGCAAATTTCGACGTTTTGTATGGAAATTGAGCCAAAAACGGGGTTTTGTCGCCAAATCCGGTACTTGCCAGCCTCTCTGTTGATTGTCTTTGTCATTTTCGTGCTCAGCCTGACAGGATACAACAAAATAGGGCCAAGGGATCCAAGTGGAGTCGGTGAAAGCCTCGAATTTGGCCACATTTGGCCCAAATTTCGACGTTTTGTATGGAAATTGAGCCAAAAACGGGGTTTTGTCGCCAAATCCGGTACTTGCCAGCCTCTCTGTTGATTGTCTTTGTCATTTTCGTGCTCAGCCTGACAGGATACAACAAAATAGGGCCAAGGGATCCAAGAGGAGTCGGTGAAAGCCTCGAATTTGGCCTCATTTTGCCCAAATTTCGACGTTTTGTATGGAAATTGAGCCAAAAACGGGGTTTTGTCGCCAAATCCGGTACTTGCCAGCCTCTCTGTTGATTGTCTTTGTCATTTTCGTGCTCAGCCTGATAGGTTACAACAGAATATGTCCAAAGGCTCCAAGAAATCTCGGTGAAAGGCTCCAATTTGACGAAATAATCACAGAATTGACATTACAAGCAAATTCTATGCATTTCTGTGCATTTGTCGCAAAAATCGGTACTTACCACTGAATTGCTTGATGCCCTTGGGCATTTTTTTGCTCAGCCTGACAGGATACAACAGAATATGGCCAAGGGATCCAATGGGAGTCGGTGAAAGCCTCGAATTTGGCCACATTTGGCGCAAATTTCGACGTTTTGTATGGAAATTGAGCCAAAAACGGGGTTTTGTCGATAAATCCGGTACTTGCCAGCCTCTCTGTTGATTGTCTTTGTCATTTTCGTGCTCAGCCTGACAGGATACAACAAAATAGGGCCAAGGGATCGAAGAGGAGTCGGTGAAAGCCTCGAATTTGGCCACATTTGGCCCAAATTTCGACGTTTTGTATGGAAATTGAGCCAAAAACGGGGTTTTGTCGCCAAATCCGGTACTTGCCAGCGTCTCTGTTGATTGTCTTTGTCATTTTCGTGCTCAGCCTGATAGGTTACAACAGAATATGTCCAAAGGCTCCAAGAAATCTCGGTGAAAGGCTCCAATTTGACGAAATAATCACAGAATTGACATTACAAGCAAATTCTAAGCATTTCTGTGCATTTGTCGCAAAAATCGGTACTTACCACTGAATTGCTTGATGCCCTTGGGCATTTTTTTGCTCAGCCTGACAGGATACAACAGAATATGGCCAAGGGATCCAATGGGAGTCGGTGAAAGCCTCGAATTTGGTCACATTTGGCCCAAATTTCGACGTTTTGTATGGAAATTGAGCCAAAAACGGGGTTTTGTCGCCAAATCCGGTACTTGCCAGCCTCTCTGTTGATTGTCTTTGTCATTTTCGTGCTCAGCCTGACAGGATACAACAAAATAGGGCCAAGGGATCGAAGAGGAGTCGGTGAAAGCCTCGAATTTGGCCACATTTGGCCCAAATTTCGACGTTTTGTATGGAAATTGAGCCAAAAACGGGGTTTTGTCGCCAAATCCGGTACTTGCCAGCGTCTCTGTTGATTGTCTTTGTCATTTTCGTGCTCAGCCTGATAGGTTACAACAGAATATGTCCAAAGGCTCCAAGAAATCTCGGTGAAAGGCTCCAATTTGACGAAATAATCACAGAATTGACATTACAAGCAAATTCTAAGCATTTCTGTGCATTTGTCGCAAAAATCGGTACTTACCACTGAATTGCTTGATGCCCTTGGGCATTTTTTTGCTCAGCCTGACAGGATACAACAGAATATGGCCAAGGGATCCAATGGGAGTCGGTGAAAGCCTCGAATTTGGTCACATTTGGCCCAAATTTCGACGTTTTGTATGGAAATTGAGCCAAAAACGGGGTTTTGTCGCCAAATCCGGTACTTGCCAGCCTCTCTGTTGATTGTCTTTGTCATTTTCGTGCTCAGCCTGACAGGATACAACAAAATAGGGCCAAGGGATCGAAGAGGAGTCGGTGAAAGCCTCGAATTTGGCCACATTTGGCCCAAATTTCGACGTTTTGTATGGAAATTGAGCCAAAAACGGGGTTTTGTCGCCAAATCCGGTACTTGCCAGCGTCTCTGTTGATTGTCTTTGTCATTTTCGTGCTCAGCCTGATAGGTTACAACAGAATATGTCCAAAGGCTCCAAGAAATCTCGGTGAAAGGCTCCAATTTGACGAAATAATCACAGAATTGACATTACAAGCAAATTCTAAGCATTTCTGTGCATTTGTCGCAAAAATCGGTACTTACCACTGAATTGCTTGATGCCCTTGGGCATTTTTTTGCTCAGCCTGACAGGATACAACAGAATATGGCCAAGGGATCCAATGGGAGTCGGTGAAAGCCTCGAATTTGGCCACATTTGGCCCAAATTTCGACGTTTTGTATGGAAATTGAGCCAAAAACGGGGTTTTGTCGCCAAATCCGGTACTTGCCAGCCTCTCTGTTGATTGTCTTTGTCATTTTCGTGCTCAGCCTGACAGGATACAACAAAATAGGGCCAAGGGATCCAAGAGGAGTCGGTGAAAGCCTCGAATTTGGCCACATTTGGCCCAAATTTCGACGTTTTGTATGGAAATTGAGCCAAAAACGGGGTTTTGTCGCCAAATCCGGTACTTGCCAGCGTCTCTGTTGATTGTCTTTGTCATTTTCGTGCTCAGCCTGATAGGTTACAACAGAATATGTCCAAAGGCTCCAAGAAATCTCGGTGAAAGGCTCCAATTTGACGAAATAATCACAGAATTGACATTACAAGCAAATTCTAAGCATTTCTGTGCATTTGTCGCAAAAATCGGTACTTACCACTAAATTGCTTGATGCCCTTGGGCATTTTTTTGCTCAGCCTGACAGGATACAACAGAATATGGCCAAGGGATCCAATGGGAGTCGGTGAAAGCCTCGAATTTGGCCACATTTGGCCCAAATTTCGACGTTTTGTATGGAAATTGAGCCAAAAACGGGGTTTTGTCGCCAAATCCGGTACTTGCCAGCCTCTCTGTTGATTGTCTTTGTCATTTTCGTGCTCAGCCTGACAGGATACAACAAAATAGGGCCAAGGGATCCAAGAGGAGTCGGTGAAAGCCTCGAATTTGGCCACATTTGGCCCAAATTTCGACGTTTTGTATGGAAATTGAGCCAAAAACGGGGTTTTGTCGCCAAATCCGGTACTTGCCAGCGTCTCTGTTGATTGTCTTTGTCATTTTCGTGCTCAGCCTGATAGGTTACAACAGAATATGTCCAAAGGCTCCAAGAAATCTCGGTGAAAGGCTCCAATTTGACGAAATAATCACAGAATTGACATTACAAGCAAATTTAAAGCATTTCTGTGCATTTGTCGCAAAAATCGGTACTTACCACTGAATTGCTTGATGCCCTTGGGCATTTTTTTGCTCAGCCTGACAGGATACAACAGAATATGGCCAAGGGATCCAATGGGAGTCGGTGAAAGCCTCGAATTTGGCCACATT
Source organism: Hydra viridissima (assembly GCF_058129835.1). NCBI lineage: Eukaryota > Metazoa > Cnidaria > Hydrozoa > Anthoathecata > Hydridae > Hydra > Hydra viridissima. Next base: position 117,824 of record NW_028324323.1, read on the forward strand.
TGGCGCAAATTTCGACGTTTTGTATGGAAATTGAGCCAAAAACGGGGTTTTGTCGCCAAATCCGGTACTTGCCAGCCTCTCTGTTGATTGTCTTTGTCATTTTCGTGCTCAGCCTGACAGGATACAACAAAATAGGGCCAAGGGATCCAAGAGGAGTTGGTGAAAGCCTCGAATTTGGCCACATTTTGCCCAAATTTCGACGTTTTGTATGGAAATTGAGCCAAAAACGGGGTTTTGTCGCCAAATCCGGTACTTGCCAGCCTCTCTGTTGATTGTCTTTGTCATTTTCGTGCTCAGCCTGATAGGTTACAACAGAATATGTCCAAAGGCTCCAAGAAATCTCGGTGAAAGGCTCCAATTTGACGAAATAATCACAGAATTGACATTACAAGCAAATTCTAAGCATTTCTGTGCATTTGTCGCAAAAATCGGTACTTACCACTGAATTGCTTGATGCCCTTGGGCATTTTTTTGCTCAGCCTGACAGAATACAACAAAATAGGGCCAAGGGATCCAAGAGGAGTCGGTGAAAGCCTTGAATTTGGCCACATTTTGCCCAAATTTCGACGTTTTGTATGGAAATTGAGCCAAAAACGGGGTTTTGTCGCCAAATCCGGTACTTGCCAGCCTCTCTGTTGATTGTCTTTGTCATTTTCGTGCTCAGCCTGATAGGTTACAACAGAATATGTCCAAAGGCTCCAAGAAATCTCGGTGAAAGGCTCCAATTTGACGAAATAATCACAGAATTGACATTACAAGCAAATTCTAAGCATTTCTGTGCATTTGTCGCAAAAATCGGTACTTACCACTAAATTGCTTGATGCCCTTGGGCATTTTTTTGCTCAGCCTGACAGGATAAAACAGAATATGGCCAAGGGATCCAATGGGAGTCGGTGAAAGCCTCGAATTTGGCCACATTTGGCGCAAATTTCGACGTTTTGTATGGAAATTGAGCCAAAAACGGGGTTTTGTCGCCAAATCCGGTACTTGCCAGCCTCTCTGTTGATTGTCTTTGTCATTTTCGTGCTCAGCCTGACAGGATACAACAAAATAGGGCCAAGGGATCCAAGAGGAGTCGGTGAAAGCCTCGAATTTGGCCACATTTGGCCCAAATTTCGACGTTTTGTATGGAAATTGAGCCAAAAACGGGGTTTTGTCGCCAAATCCGGTACTTGCCAGCGTCTCTGTTGATTGTTTTTGTCATTTTCGTGCTCAGCCTGATAGGTTACAACAGAATATGTCCAAAGGCTCCAAGAAATCTCGGTGAAAGGCTCCAATTTGACGAAATAATCACAGAATTGACATTACAAGCAAATTCTAAGCATTTCTGTGCATTTGTCGCAAAAATCGGTACTTACCACTGAATTGCTTGATGCCCTTGAGCATTTTTTTGCTCAGCCTGACAGGATACAACAGAATATGGCCAAGGGATCCAATGGGAGTCGGTGAAAGCCTCGAATTTGGCCACATTTGGCCCAAATTTCGACGTTTTGTATGGAAATTGAGCCAAAAACGGGGTTTTGTGGCCAAATCCGGTACTTGCCAGCCTCTCTGTTGATTGTCTTTGTCATTTTCGTGCTCAGCCTGACAGGATACAACAAAATAGGGCCAAGGGATCCAAGAGGAGTCGGTGAAAGCCTCGAATTTGGCCACATTTGGCCCAAATTTCGACGTTTTGTATGGAAATTGAGCCAAAAACGAGGTTTTGTCGCCAAATCCGGTACTTGCCAGCGTCTCTGTTGATTGTCTTTGTCATTTTCGTGCTCAGCCTGATAGGTTACAACAGAATATGTCCAAAGGCTCCAAGAAATCTCGGTGAAAGGCTCCAATTTGACGAAATAATCACAGAATTGACATTACAAGCAAATTCTAAGCATTTCTGTGCATTTGTCGCAAAAATCGGTACTTACCACTGAATTGCTTGATGCCCTTGGGCATTTTTTTGCTCAGCCTGACAGGATACAACAGAATATGGCCAAGGGATCCAATGGGAGTCGGTGAAAGCCTCGAATTTGGTCACATTTGGCCCAAATTTCGACGTTTTGTATGGAAATTGAGCCAAAAACGGGGTTTTGTCGCCAAATCCGGTACTTGCCAGCCTCTCTGTTGATTGTCTTTGTCATTTTCGTGCTCAGCCTGACAGGATACAACAAAATAGGGCCAAGGGATCCAAGAGGAGTCGGTGAAAGCCTCGAATTTGGCCACATTTGGCCCAAATTTCGACGTTTTGTATGGATATTGAGCCAAAAACGGGGTTTTGTCGCCAAATCCGGTACTTGCCAGCGTCTCTGTTGATTGTCTTTGTCATTTTCGTGCTCAGCCTGATAGGTTACAACAGAATATGTCCAAAGGCTCCAAGAAATCTCGGTGAAAGGCTCCAATTTGACGAAATAATCACAGAATTGACATTACAAGCAAATTCTAAGCATTTCTGTGCATTTGTCGCAAAAATCGGTACTTACCACTGAATTGCTTGATGCCCTTGAGCATTTTTTTGCTCAGTTTGACAGGATACAACAGAATATGGCCAAGGGATCCAATGGGAGTCGGTGAAAGCCTCGAATTTGGCCACATTTGGCCCAAATTTCGACGTTTTGTATGGAAATTGAGCCAAAAACGGGGTTTTGTCGCCAAATCCGGTACTTGCCAGCCTCTCTGTTGATTGTCTTTGTCATTTTCGTGCTCAGCCTGACAGGATACAACAAAATAGGGCCAAGGGATCCAAGAGGAGTCGGTGAAAGCCTCGAATTTGGCCACATTTTGCCCAAATTTCGACGTTTTGTATGGAAATTGAGCCAAAAACGGGGTTTTGTCGCCAAATCCGGTACTTGCCAGCGTCTCTGTTGATTGTCTTTGTCATTTTCGTGCTCAGCCTGATAGGTTACAACAGAATATGTCCAAAGGCTCCAAGAAATCTCGGTGAAAGGCTCCAATTTGACGAAATAATCACAGAATTGACATTACAAGCAAATTCTAAGCATTTCTGTGCATTTGTCGCAAAAATCGGTACTTACCACTGAATTGCTTGATGCCCTTGGGCATTTTTTTGCTCAGCCTGACAGGATACAACAGAATATGGCCAAGGGATCCAATGGGAGTCGGTGAAAGCCTCGAATTTGGCCACATTTGGCGCAAATTTCGACGTTTTGTATGGAAATTGAGCCAAAAACGGGGTTTTGTCGCCAAATCCGGTACTTGCCAGCCTCTCTGTTGATTGTCTTTGTCATTTTCGTGCTCAGCCTGACAGGATACAACAAAATAGGGCCAAGGGATCCAAGTGGAGTCGGTGAAAGCCTCGAATTTGGCCACATTTGGCCCAAATTTCGACGTTTTGTATGGAAATTGAGCCAAAAACGGGGTTTTGTCGCCAAATCCGGTACTTGCCAGCCTCTCTGTTGATTGTCTTTGTCATTTTCGTGCTCAGCCTGACAGGATACAACAAAATAGGGCCAAGGGATCCAAGAGGAGTCGGTGAAAGCCTCGAATTTGGCCTCATTTTGCCCAAATTTCGACGTTTTGTATGGAAATTGAGCCAAAAACGGGGTTTTGTCGCCAAATCCGGTACTTGCCAGCCTCTCTGTTGATTGTCTTTGTCATTTTCGTGCTCAGCCTGATAGGTTACAACAGAATATGTCCAAAGGCTCCAAGAAATCTCGGTGAAAGGCTCCAATTTGACGAAATAATCACAGAATTGACATTACAAGCAAATTCTAAGCATTTCTGTGCATTTGTCGCAAAAATCGGTACTTACCACTGAATTGCTTGATGCCCTTGGGCATTTTTTTGCTCAGCCTGACAGGATACAACAGAATATGGCCAAGGGATCCAATGGGAGTCGGTGAAAGCCTCGAATTTGGCCACATTTGGCGCAAATTTCGACGTTTTGTATGGAAATTGAGCCAAAAACGGGGTTTTGTCGCCAAATCCGGTACTTGCCAGCCTCTCTGTTGATTGTCTTTGTCATTTTCGTGCTCAGCCTGACAGGATACAACAAAATAGGGCCAAGGGATCGAAGAGGAGTCGGTGAAAGCCTCGAATTTGGCCACATTTGGCCCAAATTTCGACGTTTTGTATGGAAATTGAGCCAAAAACGGGGTTTTGTCGCCAAATCCGGTACTTGCCAGCGTCTCTGTTGATTGTCTTTGTCATTTTCGTGCTCAGCCTGATAGGTTACAACAGAATATGTCCAAAGGCTCCAAGAAATCTCGGTGAAAGGCTCCAATTTGACGAAATAATCACAGAATTGACATTACAAGCAAATTCTAAGCATTTCTGTGCATTTGTCGCAAAAATCGGTACTTACCACTGAATTGCTTGATGCCCTTGGACATTTTTTTGCTCAGCCTGACAGGATACAACAGAATATGGCCAAGGGATCCAATGGGAGTCGGTGAAAGCCTCGAATTTGGTCACATTTGGCCCAAATTTCGACGTTTTGTATGGAAATTGAGCCAAAAACAGGGTTTTGTCGCCAAATCCGGTACTTGCCAGCCTCTCTGTTGATTGTCTTTGTCATTTTCGTGCTCAGCCTGACAGGATACAACAAAATAGGGCAGAGGGATCCAAGAGGAGTCGGTGAAAGCCTCGAATTTGGCCACATTTTGCCCAAATTTCGACGTTTTGTATGGAAATTGAGCCAAAAACGGGGTTTTGTCGCCAAATCCGGTACTTGCCAGCCTCTCTGTTGATTGTCTTTGTCATTTTCGTGCTCAGCCTGACAGGATACAACAAAATAGGGCCAAGGGATCCAAGAGGAGTCGGTGAAAGCCTCGAATTTGGCCACATTTGGCCCAAATTTCGACGTTTTGTATGGAAATTGAGCCAAAAACGGGGTTTTGTCGCCAAATCCGGTACTTGCCAGCGTCTCTGTTGATTGTCTTTGTCATTTTCGTGCTCAGCCTGATAGGTTACAACAGAATATGTCCAAAGGCTCCAAGAAATCTTGGTGAAAGGCTCCAATTTGACGAAATAATCACAGAATTGACATTACAAGCAAATTTAAAGCATTTCTGTGCATTTGTCGCAAAAATCGGTACTTACCACTGAATTGCTTGATGCCCTTGGGCATTTTTTTGCTCAGCCTGACAGGATACAACAGAATATGGCCAAGGGATCCAATGGGAGTCGGTGAAAGCCTCGAATTTGGCCACATTTGGCGCAAATTTCGACGTTTTGTATGGAAATTGAGCCAAAAACGGGGTTTTGTCGCCAAATCCGGTACTTGCCAGCCTCTCTGTTGATTGTCTTTGTCATTTTCGTGCTCAGCCTGACAGGATACAACAAAATAGGGCCAAGGGATCCAAGAGGAGTCGGTGAAAGCCTCGAATTTGGCCACATTTTGCCCAAATTTCGACGTTTTGTATGGAAATTGAGCCAAAAACGGGGTTTTGTCGCCAAATCCGGTACTTGCCAGCCTCTCTGTTGATTGTCTTTGTCATTTTCGTGCTCAGCCTGATTGGTTACAACAGAATATGTCCAAAGGCTCCAAGAAATCTCGGTGAAAGGCTCCAATTTGACGAAATAATCACAGAATTGACATTACAAGCAAATTCTAAGCATTTCTGTGCATTTGTCGCAAAAATCGGTACTTACCACTGAATTGCTTGATGCCCTTGGGCATTTTTTTGCTCAGCCTGACAGAATACAACAAAATAGGGCCAAGGGATCCAAGAGGAGTCGGTGAAAGCCTTGAATTTGGCCACATTTTGCCCAAATTTCGACGTTTTGTATGGAAATTGAGCCAAAAACGGGGTTTTGTCGCCAAATCCGGTACTTGCCAGCCTCTCTGTTGATTGTCTTTGTCATTTTCGTGCTCAGCCTGATAGGTTACAACAGAATATGTCCAAAGGCTCCAAGAAATCTTGGTGAAAGGCTCCAATTTGACGAAATAATCACAGAATTGACATTACAAGCAAATTCTAAGCATTTCTGTGCATTTGTCGCAAAAATCGGTACTTACCACTAAATTGCTTGATGCCCTTGGGCATTTTTTTGCTCAGCCTGACAGGATAAAACAGAATATGGCCAAGGGATCCAATGGGAGTCGGTGAAAGCCTCGAATTTGGCCACATTTGGCGCAAATTTCGACGTTTTGTATGGAAATTGAGCCAAAAACGGGGTTTTGTCGCCAAATCCGGTACTTGCCAGCCTCTCTGTTGATTGTCTTTGTCATTTTCGTGCTCAGCCTGACAGGATACAACAAAATAGGGCCAAGGGATCCAAGAGGAGTCGGTGAAAGCCTCGAATTTGGCCACATTTGGCCCAAATTTCGACGTTTTGTATGGAAATTGAGCCAAAAACGGGGTTTTGTCGCCAAATCCGGTACTTGCCAGCGTCTCTGTTGATTGTTTTTGTCATTTTCGTGCTCAGCCTGATAGGTTACAACAGAATATGTCCAAAGGCTCCAAGAAATCTCGGTGAAAGGCTCCAATTTGACGAAATAATCACAGAATTGACATTACAAGCAAATTCTAAGCATTTCTGTGCATTTGTCGCAAAAATCGGTACTTACCACTGAATTGCTTGATGCCCTTGAGCATTTTTTTGCTCAGCCTGACAGGATACAACAGAATATGGCCAAGGGATCCAATGGGAGTCGGTGAAAGCCTCGAATTTGGCCACATTTGGCGCAAATTTCGACGTTTTGTATGGAAATTGAGCCAAAAACGGGGTTTTGTCGCCAAATCCGGTACTTGCCAGCCTCTCTGTTGATTGTCTTTGTCATTTTCGTGCTCAGCCTGACAGGATACAACAAAATAGGGCCAAGGGATCCAAGAGGAGTCGGTGAAAGCCTCGAATTTGGCCACATTTGGCCCAAATTTCGACGTTTTGTATGGAAATTGAGCCAAAAACGAGGTTTTGTCGCCAAATCCGGTACTTGCCAGCGTCTCTGTTGATTGTCTTTGTCATTTTCGTGCTCAGCCTGATAGGTTACAACAGAATATGTCCAAAGGCTCCAAGAAATCTCGGTGAAAGGCTCCAATTTGACGAAATAATCACAGAATTGACATTACAAGCAAATTCTAAGCATTTCTGTGCATTTGTCGCAAAAATCGGTACATACCACTGAATTGCTTGATGCCCTTGGGCATTTTTTTGCTCAGCCTGACAGGATACAACAGAATATGGCCAAGGGATCCAATGGGAGTCGGTGAAAGCCTCGAATTTGGTCACATTTGGCCCAAATTTCGACGTTTTGTATGGAAATTGAGCCAAAAACGGGGTTTTGTCGCCAAATCCGGTACTTGCCAGCCTCTCTGTTGATTGTCTTTGTCATTTTCGTGCTCAGCCTGACAGGATACAACAAAATAGGGCCAAGGGATCCAAGAGGAGTCGGTGAAAGCCTCGAATTTGGCCACATTTGGCCCAAATTTCGACGTTTTGTATGGAAATTGAGCCAAAAACGGGGTTTTGTCGCCAAATCCGGTACTTGCCAGCGTCTCTGTTGATTGTCTTTGTCATTTTCGTGCTCAGCCTGATAGGTTACAACAGAATATGTCCAAAGGCTCCAAGAAATCTCGGTGAAAGGCTCCAATTTGACGAAATAATCACAGAATTGACATTACAAGCAAATTCTAAGCATTTCTGTGCATTTGTCGCAAAAATCGGTACTTACCACTAAATTGCTTGATGCCCTTGGGCATTTTTTTGCTCAGCCTGACAGGATACAACAGAATATGGCCAAGGGATCCAATGGGAGTCGGTGAAAGCCTCGAATTTGGCCACATTTGGCGCAAATTTCGACGTTTTGTATGGAAATTGAGCCAAAAACGGGGTTTTGTCGCCAAATCCGGTACTTGCCAGCCTCTCTGTTGATTGTCTTTGTCATTTTCGTGCTCAGCCTGACAGGATACAACAAAATAGGGCCAAGGGATCCAAGAGGAGTCGGTGAAAGCCTCGAATTTGGCCACATTTGGCCCAAATTTCGACGTTTTGTATGGAAATTGAGCCAAAAACGGGGTTTTGTCGCCAAATCCGGTACTTGCCAGCGTCTCTGTTGATTGTCTTTGTCATTTTCGTGCTCAGCCTGATAGGTTACAACAGAATATGTCCAAAGGCTCCAAGAAATCTCGGTGAAAGGCTCCAATTTGACGAAATAATCACAGAATTGACATTACAAGCAAATTTAAAGCATTTCTGTGCATTTGTCGCAAAAATCGGTACTTACCACTGAATTGCTTGATGCCCTTGGGCATTTTTTTGCTCAGCCTGACAGGATACAACAGAATATGGCCAAGGGATCCAATGGGAGTCGGTGAAAGCCTCGAATTTGGCCACATTTGGCGCAAATTTCGACGTTTTGTATGGAAATTGAGCCAAAAACGGGGTTTTGTCGCCAAATCCGGTACTTGCCAGCCTCTCTGTTGATTGTCTTTGTCATTTTCGTGCTCAGCCTGACAGGATACAACAAAATAGGGCCAAGGGATCCAAGTGGAGTCGGTGAAAGCCTCGAATTTGGCCACATTTTGCCCAAATTTCGACGTTTTGTATGGAAATTGAGCCAAAAACGGGGTTTTGTCGCCAAATCCGGTACTTGCCAGCCTCTCTGTTGATTGTCTTTGTCATTTTCGTGCTCAGCCTGATAGGTTACAACAGAATATGTCCAAAGGCTACAAGAAATCTCGGTGAAAGGCTCCAATTTGACGAAATAATCACAGAATTGACATTACAAGCAAATTCTAAGCATTTCTGTGCATTTGTCGCAAAAATCGGTACTTACCACTGAATTGCTTGATGCCCTTGGGCATTTTTTTGCTCAGCCTGACAGAATACAACAAAATAGGGCCAAGGGATCCAAGAGGAGTCGGTGAAAGCCTTGAATTTGGCCACATTTTGCCCAAATTTCGACGTTTTGTATGGAAATTGAGCCAAAAACGGGGTTTTGTCGCCAAATCCGGTACTTGCCAGCCTCTCTGTTGATTGTCTTTGTCATTTTCGTGCTCAGCCTGATAGGTTACAACAGAATATGTCCAAAGGCTCCAAGAAATCTCGGTGAAAGGCTCCAATTTGACGAAATAATCACAGAATTGACATTACAAGCAAATTCTAAGCATTTCTGTGCATTTGTCGCAAAAATCGGTACTTACCACTGAATTGCTTGATGCCCTTGGGCATTTTTTTGCTCAGCCTGACAGGATACAACAGAATATGGCCAAGGGATCCAATGGGAGTCGGTGAAAGCCTCGAATTTGGTCACATTTGGCCCAAATTTCGACGTTTTGTATGGAAATTGAGCCAAAAACGGGGTTTTGTCGCCAAATCCGGTACTTGCCAGCCTCTCTGTTGATTGTCTTTGTCATTTTCGTGCTCAGCCTGACAGGATACAACAAAATAGGGCCAAGGGATCCAAGAGGAGTCGGTGAAAGCCTCGAATTTGGCCACATTTGGCCCAAATTTCGACGTTTTGTATGGATATTGAGTCAAAAACGGGGTTTTGTCGCCAAATCCGGTACTTGCCAGCGTCTCTGTTGATTGTCTTTGTCATTTTCGTGCTCAGCCTGATAGGTTACAACAGAATATGTCCAAAGGCTCCAAGAAATCTCGGTGAAAGGCTCCAATTTGACGAAATAATCACAGAATTGACATTACAAGCAAATTCTAAGCATTTCTGTGCATTTGTCGCAAAAATCGGTACTTACCACTGAATTGCTTGATGCCCTTGGGCATTTTTTTGCTCAGCCTGACAGGATACAACAGAATATGGCCAAGGGATCCAATGGGAGTCGGTGAAAGCCTCGAATTTGGCCACATTTGGCGCAAATTTCGACGTTTTGTATGGAAATTGAGCCAAAAACGGGGTTTTGTCGCCAAATCCGGTACTTGCCAGCCTCTCTGTTGATTGTCTTTGTCATTTTCGTGCTCAGCCTGACAGGATACAACAAAATAGGGCCAAGGGATCCAAGTGGAGTCGGTGAAAGCCTCGAATTTGGCCACATTTGGCCCAAATTTCGACGTTTTGTATGGAAATTGAGCCAAAAACGGGGTTTTGTCGCCAAATCCGGTACTTGCCAGCCTCTCTGTTGATTGTCTTTGTCATTTTCGTGCTCAGCCTGACAGGATACAACAAAATAGGGCCAAGGGATCCAAGAGGAGTCGGTGAAAGCCTCGAATTTGGCCTCATTTTGCCCAAATTTCGACGTTTTGTATGGAAATTGAGCCAAAAACGGGGTTTTGTCGCCAAATCCGGTACTTGCCAGCCTCTCTGTTGATTGTCTTTGTCATTTTCGTGCTCAGCCTGATAGGTTACAACAGAATATGTCCAAAGGCTCCAAGAAATCTCGGTGAAAGGCTCCAATTTGACGAAATAATCACAGAATTGACATTACAAGCAAATTCTAAGCATTTCTGTGCATTTGTCGCAAAAATCGGTACTTACCACTGAATTGCTTGATGCCCTTGGGCATTTTTTTGCTCAGCCTGACAGGATACAACAGAATATGGCCAAGGGATCCAATGGGAGTCGGTGAAAGCCTCGAATTTGGCCACATTTGGCGCAAATTTCGACGTTTTGTATGGAAATTGAGCCAAAAACGGGGTTTTGTCGCCAAATCCGGTACTTGCCAGCCTCTCTGTTGATTGTCTTTGTCATTTTCGTGCTCAGCCTGACAGGATACAACAAAATAGGGCCAAGGGATCGAAGAGGAGTCGGTGAAAGCCTCGAATTTGGCCACATTTGGCCCAAATTTCGACGTTTTGTATGGAAATTGAGCCAAAAACGGGGTTTTGTCGCCAAATCCGGTACTTGCCAGCGTCTCTGTTGATTGTCTTTGTCATTTTCGTGCTCAGCCTGATAGGTTACAACAGAATATGTCCAAAGGCTCCAAGAAATCTCGGTGAAAGGCTCCAATTTGACGAAATAATCACAGAATTGACATTACAAGCAAATTCTAAGCATTTCTGTGCATTTGTCGCAAAAATCGGTACTTACCACTGAATTGCTTGATGCCCTTGGGCATTTTTTTGCTCAGCCTGACAGGATACAACAGAATATGGCCAAGGGATCCAATGGGAGTCGGTGAAAGCCTCGAATTTGGTCACATTTGGCCCAAATTTCGACGTTTTGTATGGAAATTGAGCCAAAAACGGGGTTTTGTCGCCAAATCCGGTACTTGCCAGCCTCTCTGTTGATTGTCTTTGTCATTTTCGTGCTCAGCCTGACAGGATACAACAAAATAGGGCCAAGGGATCCAAGAGGAGTCGGTGAAAGCCTCGAATTTGGCCACATTTTTTCCCAAATTTCGACGTTTTGTATGGAAATTGAGCCAAAAACGGGGTTTTGTCGCCAAATCCGGTACTTGCCAGCCTCTCTGTTGATTGTCTTTGTCATTTTCGTGCTCAGCCTGATAGGTTACAACAGAATATGTCCAAAGGCTCCAAGAAATCTCGGTGAAAGGCTCCAATTTGACGAAATAATCACAGAATTGACATTACAAGCAAATTCTAAGCATTTCTGTGCATTTGTCGCAAAAATCGGTACTTACCACTGAATTGCTTGATGCCCTTGGGCATTTTTTTGCTCAGCCTGACAGGATACAACAGAATATGGCCAAGGGATCCAATGGGAGTCGGTGAAAGCCTCGAATTTGGCCACATTTGGCGCAAATTTCGACGTTTTGTATGGAAATTGAGCCAAAAACGGGGTTTTGTCGCCAAATCCGGTACTTGCCAGCCTCTCTGTTGATTGTCTTTGTCATTTTCGTGCTCAGCCTGACAGGATACAACAAAATAGGGCCAAGGGATCGAAGAGGAGTCGGTGAAAGCCTCGAATTTGGCCACATTTGGCCCAAATTTCGACGTTTTGTATGGAAATTGAGCCAAAAACGGGGTTTTGTCGCCAAATCCGGTACTTGCCAGCGTCTCTGTTGATTGTCTTTGTCATTTTCGTGCTCAGCCTGATAGGTTACAACAGAATATGTCCAAAGGCTCCAAGAAATCTCGGTGAAAGGCTCCAATTTGACGAAATAATCACAGAATTGACATTACAAGCAAATTCTAAGCATTTCTGTGCATTTGTCGCAAAAATCGGTACTTACCACTGAATTGCTTGATGCCCTTGGGCATTTTTTTGCTCAGCCTGACAGGATACAACAGAATATGGCCAAGGGATCCAATGGGAGTCGGTGAAAGCCTCGAATTTGGCCACATTTGGCCCAAATTTCGACGTTTTGTATGGAAATTGAGCCAAAAACGGGGTTTTGTCGCCAAATCCGGTACTTGCCAGCCTCTCTGTTGATTGTCTTTGTCATTTTCGTGCTCAGCCTGACAGGATACAACAAAATAGGGCCAAGGGATCCAAGAGGAGTCGGTGAAAGCCTCGAATTTGGCCACATTTGGCCCAAATTTCGACGTTTTGTATGGAAATTGAGCCAAAAACGGGGTTTTGTCGCCAAATCCGGTACTTGCCAGCGTCTCTGTTGATTGTCTTTGTCATTTTCGTGCTCAGCCTGATAGGTTACAACAGAATATGTCCAAAGGCTCCAAGAAATCTCGGTGAAAGGCTCCAATTTGACGAAATAATCACAGAATTGACATTACAAGCAAATTCTAAGCATTTCTGTGCATTTGTCGCAAAAATCGGTACTTACCACTAAATTGCTTGATGCCCTTGGGCATTTTTTTGCTCAGCCTGACAGGATACAACAGAATATGGCCAAGGGATCCAATGGGAGTCGGTGAAAGCCTCGAATTTGGCCACATTTGGCGCAAATTTCGACGTTTTGTATGGAAATTGAGCCAAAAACGGGGTTTTGTCGCCAAATCCGGTACTTGCCAGCCTCTCTGTTGATTGTCTTTGTCATTTTCGTGCTCAGCCTGACAGGATACAACAAAATAGGGCCAAGGGATCCAAGAGGAGTCGGTGAAAGCCTCGAATTTGGCCACATTTGGCCCAAATTTCGACGTTTTGTATGGAAATTGAGCCAAAAACGGGGTTTTGTCGCCAAATCCGGTACTTGCCAGCGTCTCTGTTGATTGTCTTTGTCATTTTCGTGCTCAGCCTGATAGGTTACAACAGAATATGTCCAAAGGCTCCAAGAAATCTCGGTGAAAGGCTCCAATTTGACGAAATAATCACAGAATTGACATTACAAGCAAATTTAAAGCATTTCTGTGCATTTGTCGCAAAAATCGGTACTTACCACTGAATTGCTTGATGCCCTTGGGCATTTTTTTGCTCAGCCTGACAGGATACAACAGAATATGGCCAAGGGATCCAATGGGAGTTGGTGAAAGCCTCGAATTTGGCCACATTTGGCGCAAATTTCGACGTTTTGTATGGAAATTGAGCCAAAAACGGGGTTTTGTCGCCAAATCCGGTACTTGCCAGCCTCTCTGTTGATTGTCTTTGTCATTTTCGTGCTCAGCCTGACAGGATACAACAAAATAGGGCCAAGGGATCCAAGAGGAGTCGGTGAAAGCCTCGAATTTGGCCACATTTTGCCCAAATTTCGACGTTTTGTATGGAAATTGAGCCAAAAACGGGGTTTTGTCGCCAAATCCGGTACTTGCCAGCCTCTCTGTTGATTGTCTTTGTCATTTTCGTGCTCAGCCTGATAGGTTACAACAGAATATGTCCAAAGGCTCCAAGAAATCTCGGTGAAAGGCTCCAATTTGACGAAATAATCACAGAATTGACATTACAAGCAAATTCTAAGCATTTCTGTGCATTTGTCGCAAAAATCGGTACTTACCACTGAATTGCTTGATGCCCTTGGGCATTTTTTTGCTCAGCCTGACAGGATACAACAGAATATGGCCAAGGGATCCAATGGGAGTCGGTGAAAGCCTCGAATTTGGCCACATTTGGCGCAAATTTCGACGTTTTGTATGGAAATTGAGCCAAAAACGGGGTTTTGTCGCCAAATCCGGTACTTGCCAGCCTCTCTGTTGATTGTCTTTGTCATTTTCGTGCTCAGCCTGACAGGATACAACAAAATAGGGCCAAGGGATCCAAGAGGAGTCGGTGAAAGCCTCGAATTTGGCCACATTTGGCCCAAATTTCGACGTTTTGTATGGAAATTGAGCCAAAAACGGGGTTTTGTCGCCAAATCCGGTACTTGCCAGCGTCTCTGTTGATTGTCTTTGTCATTTTCGTGCTCAGCCTGATAGGTTACAACAGAATATGTCCAAAGGCTCCAAGAAATCTCGGTGAAAGGCTCCAATTTGACGAAATAATCACAGAATTGACATTACAAGCAAATTCTAAGCATTTCTGTGCATTTGTCGCAAAAATCGGTACTTACCACTAAATTGCTTGATGCCCTTGGGCATTTTTTTGCTCAGCCTGACAGAATACAACAAAATAGGGCCAAGGGATCCAAGAGGAGTCGGTGAAAGCCTTGAATTTGGCCACATTTTGCCCAAATTTCGACGTTTTGTATGGAAATTGAGCCAAAAACGGGGTTTTGTCGCCAAATCCGGTACTTGCCAGCCTCTCTGTTGATTGTCTTTGTCATTTTCGTGCTCAGCCTGATAGGTTACAACAGAATATGTCCAAAGGCTCCAAGAAATCTCGGTGAAAGGCTCCAATTTGACGAAATAATCACAGAATTGACATTACAAGCAAATTCTAAGCATTTCTGTGCATTTGTCGCAAAAATCGGTACTTACCACTGAATTGCTTGATGCCCTTGGGCATTTTTTTGCTCAGCCTGACAGAATACAACAAAATAGGGCCAAGGGATCCAAGTGGAGTCGGTGAAAGCCTCGAATTTGGCCACATTTGGCCCAAATTTCGACGTTTTGTATGGAAATTGAGCCAAAAACGGGGTTTTGTCGCCAAATCCGGTACTTGCCAGCCTCTCTGTTGATTGTCTTTGTCATTTTCGTGCTCAGCCTGACAGGATACAACAAAATAGGGCCAAGGGATCCAAGAGGAGTCGGTGAAAGCCTCGAATTTGGCCTCATTTTGCCCAAATTTCGACGTTTTGTATGGAAATTGAGCCAAAAACGGGGTTTTGTCGCCAAATCCGGTACTTGCCAGCCTCTCTGTTGATTGTCTTTGTCATTTTCGTGCTCAGCCTGATAGGTTACAACAGAATATGTCCAAAGGCTCCAAGAAATCTCGGTGAAAGGCTCCAATTTGACGAAATAATCACAGAATTGACATTACAAGCAAATTCTAAGCATTTCTGTGCATTTGTCGCAAAAATCGGTACTTACCACTGAATTGCTTGATGCCCTTGGGCATTTTTTTGCTCAGCCTGACAGGATACAACAGAATATGGCCAAGGGATCCAATGGGAGTCGGTGAAAGCCTCGAATTTGGCCACATTTGGCGCAAATTTCGACGTTTTGTATGGAAATTGAGCCAAAAACGGGGTTTTGTCGCCAAATCCGGTACTTGCCAGCCTCTCTGTTGATTGTCTTTGTCATTTTCGTGCTCAGCCTGACAGGATACAACAAAATAGGGCCAAGGGATCCAAGAGGAGTCGGTGAAAGCCTCGAATTTGGCCACATTTGGCCCAAATTTCGACGTTTTGTATGGAAATTGAGCCAAAAACGGGGTTTTGTCGCCAAATCCGGTACTTGCCAGCGTCTCTGTTGATTGTCTTTGTCATTTTCGTGCTCAGCCTGATAGGTTACAACAGAATATGTCCAAAGGCTCCAAGAAATCTCGGTGAAAGGCTCCAATTTGACGAAATAATCACAGAATTGACATTACAAGCAAATTCTAAGCATTTCTGTGCATTTGTCGCAAAAATCGGTACTTACCACTGAATTGCTTGATGCCCTTGGGCATTTTTTTGCTCAGCCTGACAGGATACAACAGAATATGGCCAAGGGATCCAATGGGAGTCGGTGAAAGCCTCGAATTTGGTCACATTTGGCCCAAATTTCGACGTTTTGTATGGAAATTGAGCCAAAAACGGGGTTTTGTCGCCAAATCCGGTACTTGCCAGCCTCTCTGTTGATTGTCTTTGTCATTTTCGTGCTCAGCCTGACAGGATACAACAAAATAGGGCCAAGGGATCCAAGAGGAGTCGGTGAAAGCCTCGAATTTGGCCACATTTTTTCCCAAATTTCGACGTTTTGTATGGAAATTGAGCCAAAAACGGGGTTTTGTCGCCAAATCCGGTACTTGCCAGCCTCTCTGTTGATTGTCTTTGTCATTTTCGTGCTCAGCCTGATAGGTTACAACAGAATATGTCCAAAGGCTCCAAGAAATCTCGGTGAAAGGCTCCAATTTGACGAAATAATCACAGAATTGACATTACAAGCAAATTCTAAGCATTTCTGTGCATTTGTCGCAAAAATCGGTACTTACCACTGAATTGCTTGATGCCCTTGGGCATTTTTTTGCTCAGCCTGACAGGATACAACAGAATATGGCCAAGGGATCCAATGGGAGTCGGTGAAAGCCTCGAATTTGGCCACATTTGGCGCAAATTTCGACGTTTTGTATGGAAATTGAGCCAAAAACGGGGTTTTGTCGCCAAATCCGGTACTTGCCAGCCTCTCTGTTGATTGTCTTTGTCATTTTCGTGCTCAGCCTGACAGGATACAACAAAATAGGGCCAAGGGATCCAAGAGGAGTCGGTGAAAGCCTCGAATTTGGCCACATTTGGCCCAAATTTCGACGTTTTGTATGGAAATTGAGCCAAAAACGGGGTTTTGTCGCCAAATCCGGTACTTGCCAGCGTCTCTGTTGATTGTCTTTGTCATTTTCGTGCTCAGCCTGATAGGTTACAACAGAATATGTCCAAAGGCTCCAAGAAATCTCGGTGAAAGGCTCCAATTTGACGAAATAATCACAGAATTGACATTACAAGCAAATTCTAAGCATTTCTGTGCATTTGTCGCAAAAATCGGTACTTACCACTGAATTGCTTGATGCCCTTGGGCATTTTTTTGCTCAGCCTGACAGGATACAACAGAATATGGCCAAGGGATCCAATGGGAGTCGGTGAAAGCCTCGAATTTGGCCACATTTGGCGCAAATTTCGACGTTTTGTATGGAAATTGAGCAAAAAACGGGGTTTTGTCGCCAAATCCGGTACTTGCCAGCCTCTCTGTTGATTGTCTTTGTCATTTTCGTGCTCAGCCTGAATGGATACAACAAAATAGGGCCAAGGGATCCAAGAGGAGTTGGTGAAAGCCTCGAATTTGGCCACATTTGGCCCAAATTTCGACGTTTTGAATGGAAATTGAGCCAAAAACGGGGTTTTGTCGCCAAATCCGGTACTTGCCAGCGTCTCTGTTGATTGTCTTTGTCATTTTCGTGCTCAGCCTGATAGGTTACAACAGAATATGTCCAAAGGCTCCAAGAAATCTCGGTGAAAGGCTCCAATTTGACGAAATAATCACAGAATTGACATTACAAGCAAATTCTAAGCATTTCTGTGCATTTGTCGCAAAAATCGGTACTTACCACTAAATTGCTTGATGCCCTTGGGCATTTTTTTGCTCAGCCTGACAGGATACAACAGAATATGGCCAAGGGATCCAATGGGAGTCGGTGAAAGCCTCGAATTTGGCCACATTTGGCGCAAATTTCGACGTTTTGTATGGAAATTGAGCCAAAAACGGGGTTTTGTCGCCAAATCCGGTACTTGCCAGCCTCTCTGTTGATTGTCTTTGTCATTTTCGTGCTCAGCCTGACAGGATACAACAAAATAGGGCCAAGGGATCCAAGAGGAGTCGGTGAAAGCCTCGAATTTGGCCACATTTGGCCCAAATTTCGACGTTTTGTATGGAAATTGAGCCAAAAACGGGGTTTTGTCGCCAAATCCGGTACTTGCCAGCGTCTCTGTTGATTGTCTTTGTCATTTTCGTGCTCAGCCTGATAGGTTACAACAGAATATGTCCAAAGGCTCCAAGAAATCTCGGTGAAAGGCTCCAATTTGACGAAATAATCACAGAATTGACATTACAAGCAAATTTAAAGCATTTCTGTGCATTTGTCGCAAAAATCGGTACTTACCACTGAATTGCTTGATGCCCTTGGGCATTTTTTTGCTCAGCCTGACAGGATACAACAGAATATGGCCAAGGGATCCAATGGGAGTCGGTGAAAGCCTCGAATTTGGCCACATTTGGCGCAAATTTCGACGTTTTGTATGGAAATTGAGCCAAAAACGGGGTTTTGTCGCCAAATCCGGTACTTGCCAGCCTCTCTGTTGATTGTCTTTGTCATTTTCGTGCTCAGCCTGACAGGATACAACAAAATAGGGCCAAGGGATCCAAGAGGAGTCGGTGAAAGCCTCGAATTTGGCCACATTTTGCCCAAATTTCGACGTTTTGTATGGAAATTGAGCCAAAAACGGGGTTTTGTCGCCAAATCCGGTACTTGCCAGCCTCTCTGTTGATTGTCTTTGTCATTTTCGTGCTCAGCCTGATAGGTTACAACAGAATATGTCCAAAGGCTCCAAGAAATCTCGGTGAAAGGCTCCAATTTGACGAAATAATCACAGAATTGACATTACAAGCAAATTCTAAGCATTTCTGTGCATTTGTCGCAAAAATCGGTACTTACCACTGAATTGCTTGATGCCCTTGGGCATTTTTTTGCTCAGCCTGACAGAATACAACAAAATAGGGCCAAGGGATCCAAGAGGAGTCGGTGAAAGCCTTGAATTTGGCCACATTTTGCCCAAATTTCGACGTTTTGTATGGAAATTGAGCCAAAAACGGGGTTTTGTCGCCAAATCCGGTACTTGCCAGCCTCTCTGTTGATTGTCTTTGTCATTTTCGTGCTCAGCCTGATAGGTTACAACAGAATATGTCCAAAGGCTCCAAGAAATCTCGGTGAAAGGCTCCAATTTGACGAAATAATCACAGAATTGACATTACAAGCAAATTCTAAGCATTTCTGTGCATTTGTCGCAAAAATCGGTACTTACCACTAAATTGCTTGATGCCCTTGGGCATTTTTTTGCTCAGCCTGACAGGATAAAACAGAATATGGCCAAGGGATCCAATGGGAGTCGGTGAAAGCCTCGAATTTGGCCACATTTGGCGCAAATTTCGACGTTTTGTATGGAAATTGAGCCAAAAACGGGGTTTTGTCGCCAAATCCGGTACTTGCCAGCCTCTCTGTTGATTGTCTTTGTCATTTTCGTGCTCAGCCTGACAGGATACAACAAAATAGGGCCAAGGGATCCAAGAGGAGTCGGTGAAAGCCTCGAATTTGGCCACATTTGGCCCAAATTTCGACGTTTTGTATGGAAATTGAGCCAAAAACGGGGTTTTGTCGCCAAATCCGGTACTTGCCAGCGTCTCTGTTGATTGTTTTTGTCATTTTCGTGCTCAGCCTGATAGGTTACAACAGAATATGTCCAAAGTCTCCAAGAAATCTCGGTGAAAGGCTCCAATTTGACGAAATAATCACAGAATTGACATTACAAGCAAATTCTAAGCATTTCTGTGCATTTGTCGCAAAAATCGGTACTTACCACTGAATTGCTTGATGCCCTTGAGCATTTTTTTGCTCAGCCTGACAGGATACAACAGAATATGGCCAAGGGATCCAATGGGAGTCGGTGAAAGCCTCGAATTTGGCCACATTTGGCCCAAATTTCGACGTTTTGTATGGAAATTGAGCCAAAAACGGGGTTTTGTGGCCAAATCCGGTACTTGCCAGCCTCTCTGTTGATTGTCTTTGTCATTTTCGTGCTCAGCCTGACAGGATACAACAAAATAGGGCCAAGGGATCCAAGAGGAGTCGGTGAAAGCCTCGAATTTGGCCACATTTGGCCCAAATTTCGACGTTTTGTATGGAAATTGAGCCAAAAACGAGGTTTTGTCGCCAAATCCGGTACTTGCCAGCGTCTCTGTTGATTGTCTTTGTCATTTTCGTGCTCAGCCTGAGAGGTTACAACAGAATATGTCCAAAGGCTCCAAGAAATCTCGGTGAAAGGCTCCAATTTGACGAAATAATCACAGAATTGACATTACAAGCAAATTCTAAGCATTTCTGTGCATTTGTCGCAAAAATCGGTACTTACCACTGAATTGCTTGATGCCCTTGGGCATTTTTTTGCTCAGCCTGACAGGATACAACAGAATATGGCCAAGGGATCCAATGGGAGTCGGTGAAAGCCTCGAATTTGGTCACATTTGGCCCAAATTTCGACGTTTTGTATGGAAATTGAGCCAAAAACGGGGTTTTGTCGCCAAATCCGGTACTTGCCAGCCTCTCTGTTGATTGTCTTTGTCATTTTCGTGCTCAGCCTGACAGGATACAACAAAATAGGGCCAAGGGATCCAAGAGGAGTCGGTGAAAGCCTCGAATTTGGCCACATTTGGCCCAAATTTCGACGTTTTGTATGGATATTGAGCCAAAAACGGGGTTTTGTCGCCAAATCCGGTACTTGCCAGCGTCTCTGTTGATTGTCTTTGTCATTTTCGTGCTCAGCCTGATAGGTTACAACAGAATATGTCCAAAGGCTCCAAGAAATCTTGGTGAAAGGCTCCAATTTGACGAAATAATCACAGAATTGACATTACAAGCAAATTCTAAGCATTTCTGTGCATTTGTCGCAAAAATCGGTACTTACCACTGAATTGCTTGATGCCCTTGGGCATTTTTTTGCTCAGTTTGACAGGATACAACAGAATATGGCCAAGGGATCCAATGGGAGTCGGTGAAAGCCTCGAATTTGGCCACATTTGGCCCAAATTTCGACGTTTTGTATGGAAATTGAGCCAAAAACGGGGTTTTGTCGCCAAATCCGGTACTTGCCAGCCTCTCTGTTGATTGTCTTTGTCATTTTCGTGCTCAGCCTGACAGGATACAACGAAATAGGGCCAAGGGATCCAAGAGGAGTCGGTGAAAGCCTCGAATTTGGCCACATTTTGCCCAAATTTCGACGTTTTGTATGGAAATTGAGCCAAAAACGGGGTTTTGTCGCCAAATCCGGTACTTGCCAGCGTCTCTGTTGATTGTCTTTGTCATTTTCGTGCTCAGCCTGATAGGTTACAACAGAATATGTCCAAAGGCTCCAAGAAATCTCGGTGAAAGGCTCCAATTTGACGAAATAATCACAGAATTGACATTACAAGCAAATTTAAAGCATTTCTGTGCATTTGTCGCAAAAATCGGTACTTACCACTGAATTGCTTGATGCCCTTGGGCATTTTTTTGCTCAGCCTGACAGGATACAACAGAATATGGCCAAGGGATCCAATGGGAGTCGGTGAAAGCCTCGAATTTGGCCACATTTGGCGCAAATTTCGACGTTTTGTATGGAAATTGAGCCAAAAACGGGGTTTTGTCGCCAAATCCGGTACTTGCCAGCCTCTCTGTTGATTGTCTTTGTCATTTTCGTGCTCAGCCTGACAGGATACAACAAAATAGGGCCAAGGGATCGAAGAGGAGTCGGTGAAAGCCTCGAATTTGGCCACATTTGGTCCAAATTTCGACGTTTTGTATGGAAATTGAGCCAAAAACGGGGTTTTGTCGCCAAATCCGGTACTTGCCAGCGTCTCTGTTGATTGTCTTTGTCATTTTCGTGCTCAGCCTGATAGGTTACAACAGAATATGTCCAAAGGCTCCAAGAAATCTCGGTGAAAGGCTCCAATTTGACGAAATAATCACAGAATTGACATTACAAGCAAATTCTAAGCATTTCTGTGCATTTGTCGCAAAAATCGGTACTTACCACTGAATTGCTTGATGCCCTTGGGCATTTTTTTGCTCAGCCTGACAGGATACAACAGAATATGGCCAAGGGATCCAATGGGAGTCGGTGAAAGCCTCGAATTTGGTCACATTTGGCCCAAATTTCGACGTTTTGTATGGAAATTGAGCCAAAAACGGGGTTTTGTCGCCAAATCCGGTACTTGCCAGCCTCTCTGTTGATTGTCTTTGTCATTTTCGTGCTCAGCCTGACAGGATACAACAAAATAGGGCCAAGGGATCCAAGAGGAGTCGGTGAAAGCCTCGAATTTGGCCACATTTTTTCCCAAATTTCGACGTTTTGTATGGAAATTGAGCCAAAAACGGGGTTTTGTCGCCAAATCCGGTACTTGCCAGCCTCTCTGTTGATTGTCTTTGTCATTTTCGTGCTCAGCCTGATAGGTTACAACAGAATATGTCCAAAGGCTCCAAGAAATCTCGGTGAAAGGCTCCAATTTGACGAAATAATCACAGAATTGACATTACAAGCAAATTCTAAGCATTTCTGTGCATTTGTCGCAAAAATCGGTACTTACCACTGAATTGCTTGATGCCCTTGGGCATTTTTTTGCTCAGCCTGACAGGATACAACAGAATATGGCCAAGGGATCCAATGGGAGTCGGTGAAAGCCTCGAATTTGGCCACATTTGGCGCAAATTTCGACGTTTTGTATGGAAATTGAGCAAAAAACGGGGTTTTGTCGCCAAATCCGGTACTTGCCAGCCTCTCTGTTGATTGTCTTTGTCATTTTCGTGCTCAGCCTGACAGGATACAACAAAATAGGGCCAAGGGATCCAAGAGGAGTTGGTGAAAGCCTCGAATTTGGCCACATTTGGCCCAAATTTCGACGTTTTGTATGGAAATTGAGCCAAAAACGGGGTTTTGTCGCCAAATCCGGTACTTGCCAGCGTCTCTGTTGATTGTCTTTGTCATTTTCGTGCTCAGCCTGATAGGTTACAACAGAATATGTCCAAAGGCTCCAAGAAATCTCGGTGAAAGGCTCCAATTTGACGAAATAATCACAGAATTGACATTACAAGCAAATTCTAAGCATTTCTGTGCATTTGTCGCAAAAATCGGTACTTACCACTAAATTGCTTGATGCCCTTGGGCATTTTTTTGCTCAGCCTGACAGGATACAACAGAATATGGCCAAGGGATCCAATGGGAGTCGGTGAAAGCCTCGAATTTGGCCACATTTGGCGCAAATTTCGACGTTTTGTATGGAAATTGAGCCAAAAACGGGGTTTTGTCGCCAAATCCGGTACTTGCCAGCCTCTCTGTTGATTGTCTTTGTCATTTTCGTGCTCAGCCTGACAGGATACAACAAAATAGGGCCAAGGGATCCAAGAGGAGTCGGTGAAAGCCTCGAATTTGGCCACATTTTGCCCAAATTTCGACGTTTTGTATGGAAATTGAGCCAAAAACGGGGTTTTGTCGCCAAATCCGGTACTTGCCAGCCTCTCTGTTGATTGTCTTTGTCATTTTCGTGCTCAGCCTGATAGGTTACAACAGAATATGTCCAAAGGCTCCAAGAAATCTCGGTGAAAGGCTCCAATTTGACGAAATAATCACAGAATTGACATTACAAGCAAATTCTAAGCATTTCTGTGCATTTGTCGCAAAAATCGGTACTTACCACTGAATTGCTTGATGCCCTTGAGCATTTTTTTGCTCAGCCTGACAGGATACAACAGAATATGGCCAAGGGATCCAATGGGAGTCGGTGAAAGCCTCGAATTTGGCCACATTTGGCCCAAATTTCGACGTTTTGTATGGAAATTGAGCCAAAAACGGGGTTTTGTGGCCAAATCCGGTACTTGCCAGCCTCTCTGTTGATTGTCTTTGTCATTTTCGTGCTCAGCCTGACAGGATACAACAAAATAGGGCCAAGGGATCCAAGAGGAGTCGGTGAAAGCCTCGAATTTGGCCACACTTGGCCCAAATTTCGACGTTTTGTATGGAAATTGAGCCAAAAACGAGGTTTTGTCGCCAAATCCGGTACTTGCCAGCGTCTCTGTTGATTGTCTTTGTCATTTTCGTGCTCAGCCTGATAGGTTACAACAGAATATGTCCAAAGGCTCCAAGAAATCTCGGTGAAAGGCTCCAATTTGACGAAATAATCACAGAATTGACATTACAAGCAAATTCTAAGCATTTCTGTGCATTTGTCGCAAAAATCGGTACTTACCACTGAATTGCTTGATGCCCTTGGGCATTTTTTTGCTCAGCCTGACAGGATACAACAGAATATGGCCAAGGGATCCAATGGGAGTCGGTGAAAGCCTCGAATTTGGCCACATTTGGCGCAAATTTCGACGTTTTGTATGGAAATTGAGCCAAAAACGGGGTTTTGTCGCCAAATCCGGTACTTGCCAGCCTCTCTGTTGATTGTCTTTGTCATTTTCGTGCTCAGCCTGACAGGATACAACAAAATAGTGCCAAGGGATCCAAGAGGAGTCGGTGAAAGCCTCGAATTTGGCCACATTTGGCCCAAATTTCGACGTTTTGTATGGAAATTGAGCCAAAAACGAGGTTTTGTCGCCAAATCCGGTACTTGCCAGCGTCTCTGTTGATTGTCTTTGTCATTTTCGTGCTCAGCCTGATAGGTTACAACAGAATATGTCCAAAGGCTCCAAGAAATCTCGGTGAAAGGCTCCAATTTGACGAAATAATCACAGAATTGACATTACAAGCAAATTCTAAGCATTTCTGTGCATTTGTCGCAAAAATCGGTACTTACCACTGAATTGCTTGATGCCCTTGGGCATTTTTTTGCTCAGCCTGACAGGATACAACAGAATATGGCCAAGGGATCCAATGGGAGTCGGTGAAAGCCTCGAATTTGGCCACATTTGGCGCAAATTTCGACGTTTTGTATGGAAATTGAGCCAAAAACGGGGTTTTGTGGCCAAATCCGGTACTTGCCAGCCTCTCTGTTGATTGTCTTTGTCATTTTCGTGCTCAGCCTGACAGGATACAACAAAATAGGGCCAAGGGATCCAAGAGGAGTCGGTGAAAGCCTCGAATTTGGCCACATTTGGCCCAAATTTCGACGTTTTGTATGGAAATTGAGCCAAAAACGAGGTTTTGTCGCCAAATCCGGTACTTGCCAGCGTCTCTGTTGATTGTCTTTGTCATTTTCGTGCTCAGCCTGATAGGTTACAACAGAATATGTCCAAAGGCTCCGAGAAATCTCGGTGAAAGGCTCCAATTTGACGAAATAATCACAGAATTGACATTACAAGCAAATTCTAAGCATTTCTGTGCATTTGTCGCAAAAATCGGTACTTACCACTGAATTGCTTGATGCCCTTGAGCATTTTTTTGCTCAGCCTGACAGGATACAACAGAATATGGCCAAGGGATCCAATGGGAGTCGGTGAAAGCCTCGAATTTGGCCACATTTGGCCCAAATTTCGACGTTTTGTATGGAAATTGAGCCAAAAACGGGGTTTTGTGGCCAAATCCGGTACTTGCCAGCCTCTCTGTTGATTGTCTTTGTCATTTTCGTGCTCAGCCTGACAGGATACAACAAAATAGGGCCAAGGGATCCAAGAGGAGTCGGTGAAAGCCTCGAATTTGGCCACATTTGGCCCAAATTTCGACGTTTTGTATGGAAATTGAGCCAAAAACGAGGTTTTGTCGCCAAATCCGGTACTTGCCAGCGTCTCTGTTGATTGTCTTTGTCATTTTCGTGCTCAGCCTGATAGGTTACAACAGAATATGTCCAAAGGCTCCAAGAAATCTCGGTGAAAGGCTCCAATTTGACGAAATAATCACAGAATTGACATTACAAGCAAATTCTAAGCATTTCTGTGCATTTGTCGCAAAAATCGGTACTTACCACTGAATTGCTTGATGCCCTTGGGCATTTTTTTGCTCAGCCTGACAGGATACAACAGAATATGGCCAAGGGATCCAATGGGAGTCGGTGAAAGCCTCGAATTTGGCCACATTTGGCGCAAATTTCGACGTTTTGTATGGAAATTGAGCCAAAAACGGGGTTTTGTCGCCAAATCCGGTACTTGCCAGCCTCTCTGTTGATTGTCTTTGTCATTTTCGTGCTCAGCCTGACAGGATACAACAAAATAGTGCCAAGGGATCCAAGAGGAGTCGGTGAAAGCCTCGAATTTGGCCACATTTGGCCCAAATTTCGACGTTTTGTATGGAAATTGAGCCAAAAACGAGGTTTTGTCGCCAAATCCGGTACTTGCCAGCGTCTCTGTTGATTGTCTTTGTCATTTTCGTGCTCAGCCTGATAGGTTACAACAGAATATGTCCAAAGGCTCCAAGAAATCTCGGTGAAAGGCTCCAATTTGACGAAATAATCACAGAATTGACATTACAAGCAAATTCTAAGCATTTCTGTGCATTTGTCGCAAAAATCGGTACTTACCACTGAATTGCTTGATGCCCTTGGGCATTTTTTTGCTCAGCCTGACAGGATACAACAGAATATGGCCAAGGGATCCAATGGGAGTCGGTGAAAGCCTCGAATTTGGCCACATTTGGCGCAAATTTCGACGTTTTGTATGGAAATTGAGCCAAAAACGGGGTTTTGTGGCCAAATCCGGTACTTGCCAGCCTCTCTGTTGATTGTCTTTGTCATTTTCGTGCTCAGCCTGACAGGATACAACAAAATAGGGCCAAGGGATCCAAGAGGAGTCGGTGAAAGCCTCGAATTTGGCCACATTTGGCCCAAATTTCGACGTTTTGTATGGAAATTGAGCCAAAAACGAGGTTTTGTCGCCAAATCCGGTACTTGCCAGCGTCTCTGTTGATTGTCTTTGTCATTTTCGTGCTCAGCCTGATAGGTTACAACAGAATATGTCCAAAGGCTCCGAGAAATCTCGGTGAAAGGCTCCAATTTGACGAAATAATCACAGAATTGACATTACAAGCAAATTCTAAGCATTTCTGTGCATTTGTCGCAAAAATCGGTACTTACCACTGAATTGCTTGATGCCCTTGGGCATTTTTTTGCTCAGCCTGACAGGATACAACAGAATATGGCCAAGGGATCCAATGGGAGTCGGTGAAAGCCTCGAATTTGGCCACATTTGGCGCAAATTTCGACGTTTTGTATGGAAATTGAGCCAAAAACGGGGTTTTGTCGCCAAATCCGGTACTTGCCAGCCTCTCTGTTGATTGTCTTTGTCATTTTCGTGCTCAGCCTGACAGGATACAACAAAATAGGGCCAAGGGATCCAAGAGGAGTCGGTGAAAGCCTCGAATTTGGCCACATTTTGCCCAAATTTCGACGTTTTGTATGGAAATTGAGCCAAAAACGGGGTTTTGTCGCCAAATCCGGTACTTGCCAGCCTCTCTGTTGATTGTCTTTGTCATTTTCGTGCTCAGCCTGATAGGTTACAACAGAATATGTCCAAAGGCTCCAAGAAATCTCGGTGAAAGGCTCCAATTTGACGAAATAATCACAGAATTGACATTACAAGCAAATTCTAAGGATTTCTGTGCATTTGTCGCAAAAATCGGTACTTACCACTGAATTGCTTGATGCCCTTGGGCATTTTTTTGCTCAGCCTGACAGAATACAACAAAATAGGGCCAAGGGATCCAAGAGGAGTCGGTGAAAGCCTTGAATTTGGCCACATTTTGCCCAAATTTCGACGTTTTGTATGGAAATTGAGCCAAAAACGGGGTTTTGTCGCCAAATCCGGTACTTGCCAGCCTCTCTGTTGATTGTCTTTGTCATTTTCGTGCTCAGCCTGATAGGTTACAACAGAATATGTCCAAAGGCTCCAAGAAATCTTGGTGAAAGGCTCCAATTTGACGAAATAATCACAGAATTGACATTACAAGCAAATTCTAAGCATTTCTGTGCATTTGTCGCAAAAATCGGTACTTACCACTAAATTGCTTGATGCCCTTGGGCATTTTTTTGCTCAGCCTGACAGGATACAACAGAATATGGCCAAGGGATCCAATGGGAGTCGGTGAAAGCCTCGAATTTGGCCACATTTGGCGCAAATTTCGACGTTTTGTATGGAAATTGAGCCAAAAACGGGGTTTTGTCGCCAAATCCGGTACTTGCCAGCCTCTCTGTTGATTGTCTTTGTCATTTTCGTGCTCAGCCTGACAGGATACAACAAAATAGGGCCAAGGGATCCAAGAGGAGTTGGTGAAAGCCTCGAATTTGGCCACATTTGGCCCAAATTTCGACGTTTTGTATGGAAATTGAGCCAAAAACGGGGTTTTGTCGCCAAATCCGGTACTTGCCAGCGTCTCTGTTGATTGTTTTTGTCATTTTCGTGCTCAGCCTGATAGGTTACAACAGAATATGTCCAAAGGCTCCAAGAAATCTCGGTGAAAGGCTCCAATTTGACGAAATAATCACAGAATTGACATTACAAGCAAATTCTAAGCATTTCTGTGCATTTGTCGCAAAAATCGGTACTTACCACTGAATTGCTTGATGCCCTTGAGCATTTTTTTGCTCAGCCTGACAGGATACAACAGAATATGGCCAAGGGATCCAATGGGAGTCGGTGAAAGCCTCGAATTTGGCCACATTTGGCCCAAATTTCGACGTTTTGTATGGAAATTGAGCCAAAAACGGGGTTTTGTGGCCAAATCCGGTACTTGCCAGCCTCTCTGTTGATTGTCTTTGTCATTTTCGTGCTCAGCCTGACAGGATACAACAAAATAGGGCCAAGGGATCCAAGAGGAGTCGGTGAAAGCCTCGAATTTGGCCACATTTGGCCCAAATTTCGACGTTTTGTATGGAAATTGAGCCAAAAACGAGGTTTTGTCGCCAAATCCGGTACTTGCCAGCGTCTCTGTTGATTGTCTTTGTCATTTTCGTGCTCAGCCTGATAGGTTACAACAGAATATGTCCAAAGGCTCCAAGAAATCTCGGTGAAAGGCTCCAATTTGACGAAATAATCACAGAATTGACATTACAAGCAAATTCTAAGCATTTCTGTGCATTTGTCGCAAAAATCGGTACTTACCACTGAATTGCTTGATGCCCTTGAGCATTTTTTTGCTCAGCCTGACAGGATACAACAGAATATGGCCAAGGGATCCAATGGGAGTCGGTGAAAGCCTCGAATTTGGCCACATTTGGCCCAAATTTCGACGTTTTGTATGGAAATTGAGCCAAAAACGGGGTTTTGTGGCCAAATCCGGTACTTGCCAGCCTCTCTGTTGATTGTCTTTGTCATTTTCGTGCTCAGCCTGACAGGATACAACAAAATAGGGCCAAGGGATCCAAGAGGAGTCGGTGAAAGCCTCGAATTTGGCCACATTTGGCCCAAATTTCGACGTTTTGTATGGAAATTGAGCCAAAAACGAGGTTTTGTCGCCAAATCCGGTACTTGCCAGCGTCTCTGTTGATTGTCTTTGTCATTTTCGTGCTCAGCCTGATAGGTTACAACAGAATATGTCCAAAGGCTCCAAGAAATCTCGGTGAAAGGCTCCAATTTGACGAAATAATCACAGAATTGACATTACAAGCAAATTCTAAGCATTTCTGTGCATTTGTCGCAAAAATCGGTACTTACCACTGAATTGCTTGATGCCCTTGGGCATTTTTTTGCTCAGCCTGACAGGATACAACAGAATATGGCCAAGGGATCCAATGGGAGTCGGTGAAAGCCTCGAATTTGGTCACATTTGGCCCAAATTTCGACGTTTTGTATGGAAATTGAGCCAAAAACGGGGTTTTGTCGCCAAATCCGGTACTTGCCAGCCTCTCTGTTGATTGTCTTTGTCATTTTCGTGCTCAGCCTGACAGGATACAACAAAATAGGGCCAAGGGATCCAATGGGAGTCGGTGAAAGCCTCGAATTTGGCCACATTTGGCGCAAATTTCGACGTTTTGTATGGAAATTGAGCCAAAAACGGGGTTTTGTCGCCAAATCCGGTACTTGCCAGCCTCTCTGTTGATTGTCTTTGTCATTTTCGTGCTCAGCCTGACAGGATACAACAAAATAGGGCCAAGGGATCCAAGAGGAGTCGGTGAAAGCCTCGAATTTGGCCACATTTTGCCCAAATTTCGACGTTTTGTATGGAAATTGAGCCAAAAACGGGGTTTTGTCGCCAAATCCGGTACTTGCCAGCCTCTCTGTTGATTGTCTTTGTCATTTTCGTGCTCAGCCTGATAGGTTACAACAGAATATGTCCAAAGGCTCCAAGAAATCTCGGTGAAAGGCTCCAATTTGACGAAATAATCACAGAATTGACATTACAAGCAAATTCTAAGCATTTCTGTGCATTTGTCGCAAAAATCGGTACTTACCACTGAATTGCTTGATGCCCTTGGGCATTTTTTTGCTCAGCCTGACAGAATACAACAAAATAGGGCCAAGGGATCCAAGAGGAGTCGGTGAAAGCCTTGAATTTGGCCACATTTTGCCCAAATTTCGACGTTTTGTATGGAAATTGAGCCAAAAACGGGGTTTTGTCGCCAAATCCGGTACTTGCCAGCCTCTCTGTTGATTGTCTTTGTCATTTTCGTGCTCAGCCTGATAGGTTACAACAGAATATGTCCAAAGGCTCCAAGAAATCTCGGTGAAAGGCTCCAATTTGACGAAATAATCACAGAATTGACATTACAAGCAAATTCTAAGCATTTCTGTGCATTTGTCGCAAAAATCGGTACTTACCACTAAATTGCTTGATGCCCTTGGGCATTTTTTTGCTCAGCCTGACAGGATAAAACAGAATATGGCCAAGGGATCCAATGGGAGTCGGTGAAAGCCTCGAATTTGGCCACATTTGGCGCAAATTTCGACGTTTTGTATGGAAATTGAGCCAAAAACGGGGTTTTGTCGCCAAATCCGGTACTTGCCAGCCTCTCTGTTGATTGTCTTTGTCATTTTCGTGCTCAGCCTGACAGGATACAACAAAATAGGGCCAAGGGATCCAAGAGGAGTCGGTGAAAGCCTCGAATTTGGCCACATTTGGCCCAAATTTCGACGTTTTGTATGGAAATTGAGCCAAAAACGGGGTTTTGTCGCCAAATCCGGTACTTGCCAGCGTCTCTGTTGATTGTTTTTGTCATTTTCGTGCTCAGCCTGATAGGTTACAACAGAATATGTCCAAAGGCTCCAAGAAATCTCGGTGAAAGGCTCCAATTTGACGAAATAATCACAGAATTGACATTACAAGCAAATTCTAAGCATTTCTGTGCATTTGTCGCAAAAATCGGTACTTACCACTGAATTGCTTGATGCCCTTGAGCATTTTTTTGCTCAGCCTGACAGGATACAACAGAATATGGCCAAGGGATCCAATGGGAGTCGGTGAAAGCCTCGAATTTGGCCACATTTGGCCCAAATTTCGACGTTTTGTATGGAAATTGAGCCAAAAACGGGGTTTTGTGGCCAAATCCGGTACTTGCCAGCCTCTCTGTTGATTGTCTTTGTCATTTTCGTGCTCAGCCTGACAGGATACAACAAAATAGGGCCAAGGGATCCAAGAGGAGTCGGTGAAAGCCTCGAATTTGGCCACATTTGGCCCAAATTTCGACGTTTTGTATGGAAATTGAGCCAAAAACGAGGTTTTGTCGCCAAATCCGGTACTTGCCAGCGTCTCTGTTGATTGTCTTTGTCATTTTCGTGCTCAGCCTGATAGGTTACAACAGAATATGTCCAAAGGCTCCAAGAAATCTCGGTGAAAGGCTCCAATTTGACGAAATAATCACAGAATTGACATTACAAGCAAATTCTAAGCATTTCTGTGCATTTGTCGCAAAAATCGGTACTTACCACTGAATTGCTTGATGCCCTTGAGCATTTTTTTGCTCAGCCTGACAGGATACAACAGAATATGGCCAAGGGATCCAATGGGAGTCGGTGAAAGCCTCGAATTTGGCCACATTTGGCCCAAATTTCGACGTTTTGTATGGAAATTGAGCCAAAAACGGGGTTTTGTGGCCAAATCCGGTACTTGCCAGCCTCTCTGTTGATTGTCTTTGTCATTTTCGTGCTCAGCCTGACAGGATACAACAAAATAGGGCCAAGGGATCCAAGAGGAGTCGGTGAAAGCCTCGAATTTGGCCACATTTGGCCCAAATTTCGACGTTTTGTATGGAAATTGAGCCAAAAACGAGGTTTTGTCGCCAAATCCGGTACTTGCCAGCGTCTCTGTTGATTGTCTTTGTCATTTTCGTGCTCAGCCTGATAGGTTACAACAGAATATGTCCAAAGGCTCCAAGAAATCTCGGTGAAAGGCTCCAATTTGACGAAATAATCACAGAATTGACATTACAAGCAAATTCTAAGCATTTCTGTGCATTTGTCGCAAAAATCGGTACTTACCACTGAATTGCTTGATGCCCTTGGGCATTTTTTTGCTCAGCCTGACAGGATACAACAGAATATGGCCAAGGGATCCAATGGGAGTCGGTGAAAGCCTCGAATTTGGCCACATTTGGCGCAAATTTCGACGTTTTGTATGGAAATTGAGCCAAAAACGGGGTTTTGTCGCCAAATCCGGTACTTGCCAGCCTCTCTGTTGATTGTCTTTGTCATTTTCGTGCTCAGCCTGACAGGATACAACAAAATAGGGCCAAGGGATCCAAGTGGAGTCGGTGAAAGCCTCGAATTTGGCCACATTTGGCCCAAATTTCGACGTTTTGTATGGAAATTGAGCCAAAAACGGGGTTTTGTCGCCAAATCCGGTACTTGCCAGCCTCTCTGTTGATTGTCTTTGTCATTTTCGTGCTCAGCCTGACAGGATACAACAAAATAGGGCCAAGGGATCCAAGAGGAGTCGGTGAAAGCCTCGAATTTGGCCTCATTTTGCCCAAATTTCGACGTTTTGTATGGAAATTGAGCCAAAAACGGGGTTTTGTCGCCAAATCCGGTACTTGCCAGCCTCTCTGTTGATTGTCTTTGTCATTTTCGTGCTCAGCCTGATAGGTTACAACAGAATATGTCCAAAGGCTCCAAGAAATCTCGGTGAAAGGCTCCAATTTGACGAAATAATCACAGAATTGACATTACAAGCAAATTCTAAGCATTTCTGTGCATTTGTCGCAAAAATCGGTACTTACCACTGAATTGCTTGATGCCCTTGGGCATTTTTTTGCTCAGCCTGACAGGATACAACAGAATATGGCCAAGGGATCCAATGGGAGTTGGTGAAAGCCTCGAATTTGGCCACATTTGGCGCAAATTTCGACGTTTTGTATGGAAATTGAGCCAAAAACGGGGTTTTGTCGCCAAATCCGGTACTTGCCAGCCTCTCTGTTGATTGTCTTTGTCATTTTGGTGCTCAGCCTGACAGGATACAACAAAATAGGGCCAAGGGATCCAAGAGGAGTCGGTGAAAGCCTCGAATTTGGCCACATTTGGCCCAAATTTCGACGTTTTGTATGGAAATTGAGCCAAAAACGGGGTTTTGTCGCCAAATCCGGTACTTGCCAGCCTCTCTGTTGATTGTCTTTGTCATTTTCGTGCTCAGCCTGACAGGATACAACAAAATAGGGCCAAGGGATCCAAGAGGAGTCGGTGAAAGCCTCGAATTTGGCCACATTTTTTCCCAAATTTCGACGTTTTGTATGGAAATTGAGCCAAAAACGGGGTTTTGTCGCCAAATCCGGTACTTGCCAGCCTCTCTGTTGATTGTCTTTGTCATTTTCGTGCTCAGCCTGATAGGTTACAACAGAATATGTCCAAAGGCTCCAAGAAATCTCGGTGAAAGGCTCCAATTTGACGAAATAATCACAGAATTGACATTACAAGCAAATTCTAAGCATTTCTGTGCATTTGTCGCAAAAATCGGTACTTACCACTGAATTGCTTGATGCCCTTGGGCATTTTTTTGCTCAGCCTGACAGGATACAACAGAATATGGCCAAGGGATCCAATGGGAGTCGGTGAAAGCCTCGAATTTGGCCACATTTGGCGCAAATTTCGACGTTTTGTATGGAAATTGAGCCAAAAACGGGGTTTTGTCGCCAAATCCGGTACTTGCCAGCCTCTCTGTTGATTGTCTTTGTCATTTTCGTGCTCAGCCTGACAGGATACAACAAAATAGGGCCAAGGGATCCAAGAGGAGTCGGTGAAAGCCTCGAATTTGGCCACATTTGGCCCAAATTTCGACGTTTTGTATGGAAATTGAGCCAAAAACGGGGTTTTGTCGCCAAATCCGGTACTTGCCAGCGTCTCTGTTGATTGTCTTTGTCATTTTCGTGCTCAGCCTGATAGGTTACAACAGAATATGTCCAAAGGCTCCAAGAAATCTCGGTGAAAGGCTCCAATTTGACGAAATAATCACAGAATTGACATTACAAGCAAATTCTAAGCATTTCTGTGCATTTGTCGCAAAAATCGGTACTTACCACTGAATTGCTTGATGCCCTTGGGCATTTTTTTGCTCAGCCTGACAGGATACAACAGAATATGGCCAAGGGATCCAATGGGAGTCGGTGAAAGCCTCGAATTTGGCCACATTTGGCCCAAATTTCGACGTTTTGTATGGAAATTGAGCCAAAAACGGGGTTTTGTCGCCAAATCCGGTACTTGCCAGCGTCTCTGTTAATTGTCTTTGTCATTTTCGTGCTCAGCCTGATAGGTTACAACAGAATATGTCCAAAGGCTCCAAGAAATCTCGGTGAAAGGCTCCAATTTGACGAAATAATCACAGAATTGACATTACAAGCAAATTTAAAGCATTTCTGTGCATTTGTCGCAAAAATCGGTACTTACCACTGAATTGCTTGATGCCCTTGGGCATTTTTTTGCTCAGCCTGACAGGATACAACAGAATATGGCCAAGGGATCCAATGGGAGTCGGTGAAAGCCTCGAATTTGGCCACATTTGGCGCAAATTTCGACGTTTTGTATGGAAATTGAGCCAAAAACGGGGTTTTGTCGCCAAATCCGGTACTTGCCAGCCTCTCTGTTGATTGTCTTTGTCATTTTCGTGCTCAGCCTGACAGGATACAACAAAATAGGGCCAAGGGATCCAAGAGGAGTCGGTGAAAGCCTCGAATTTGGCCACATTTTGCCCAAATTTCGACGTTTTGTATGGAAATTGAGCCAAAAACGGGGTTTTGTCGCCAAATCCGGTACTTGCCAGCCTCTCTGTTGATTGTCTTTGTCATTTTCGTGCTCAGCCTGATAGGTTACAACAGAATATGTCCAAAGGCTCCAAGAAATCTCGGTGAAAGGCTCCAATTTGACGAAATAATCACAGAATTGACATTACAAGCAAATTCTAAGCATTTCTGTGCATTTGTCGCAAAAATCGGTACTTACCACTGAATTGCTTGATGCCCTTGGGCATTTTTTTGCTCAGCCTGACAGAATACAACAAAATAGGGCCAAGGGATCCAAGAGGAGTCGGTGAAAGCCTTGAATTTGGCCACATTTTGCCCAAATTTCGACGTTTTGTATGGAAATTGAGCCAAAAACGGGGTTTTGTCGCCAAATCCGGTACTTGCCAGCCTCTCTGTTGATTGTCTTTGTCATTTTCGTGCTCAGCCTGATAGGTTACAACAGAATATGTCCAAAGGCTCCAAGAAATCTCGGTGAAAGGCTCCAATTTGACGAAATAATCACAGAATTGACATTACAAGCAAATTCTAAGCATTTCTGTGCATTTGTCGCAAAAATCGGTACTTACCACTAAATTGCTTGATGCCCTTGGGCATTTTTTTGCTCAGCCTGACAGGATAAAACAGAATATGGCCAAGGGATCCAATGGGAGTCGGTGAAAGCCTCGAATTTGGCCACATTTGGCGCAAATTTCGACGTTTTGTATGGAAATTGAGCCAAAAACGGGGTTTTGTCGCCAAATCCGGTACTTGCCAGCCTCTCTGTTGATTGTCTTTGTCATTTTCGTGCTCAGCCTGACAGGATACAACAAAATAGGGCCAAGGGATCGAAGAGGAGTCGGTGAAAGCCTCGAATTTGGCCACATTTGGCCCAAATTTCGACGTTTTGTATGGAAATTGAGCCAAAAACGGGGTTTTGTCGCCAAATCCGGTACTTGCCAGCGTCTCTGTTGATTGTTTTTGTCATTTTCGTGCTCAGCCTGATAGGTTACAACAGAATATGTCCAAAGGCTCCAAGAAATCTCGGTGAAAGGCTCCAATTTGACGAAATAATCACAGAATTGACATTACAAGCAAATTCTAAGCATTTCTGTGCATTTGTCGCAAAAATCGGTACTTACCACTGAATTGCTTGATGCCCTTGAGCATTTTTTTGCTCAGCCTGACAGGATACAACAGAATATGGCCAAGGGATCCAATGGGAGTCGGTGAAAGCCTCGAATTTGGCCACATTTGGCCCAAATTTCGACGTTTTGTATGGAAATTGAGCCAAAAACGGGGTTTTGTCGCCAAATCCGGTACTTGCCAGCCTCTCTGTTGATTGTCTTTGTCATTTTCGTGCTCAGCCTGACAGGATACAACAAAATAGGGCCAAGGGATCCAAGAGGAGTCGGTGAAAGCCTCGAATTTGGCCACATTTGGCCCAAATTTCGACGTTTTGTATGGAAATTGAGCCAAAAACGAGGTTTTGTCGCCAAATCCGGTACTTGCCAGCGTCTCTGTTGATTGTCTTTGTCATTTTCGTGCTCAGCCTGATAGGTTACAACAGAATATGTCCAAAGGCTCCAAGAAATCTCGGTGAAAGGCTCCAATTTGACGAAATAATCACAGAATTGACATTACAAGCAAATTCTAAGCATTTCTGTGCATTTGTCGCAAAAATCGGTACTTACCACTGAATTGCTTGATGCCCTTGGGCATTTTTTTGCTCAGCCTGACAGGATACAACAGAATATGGCCAAGGGATCCAATGGGAGTCGGTGAAAGCCTCGAATTTGGTCACATTTGGCCCAAATTTCGACGTTTTGTATGGAAATTGAGCCAAAAACGGGGTTTTGTCGCCAAATCCGGTACTTGCCAGCCTCTCTGTTGATTGTCTTTGTCATTTTCGTGCTCAGCCTGACAGGATACAACAAAATAGGGCCAAGGGATCCAAGAGGAGTCGGTGAAAGCCTCGAATTTGGCCTCATTTTGCCCAAATTTCGACGTTTTGTATGGAAATTGAGCCAAAAACGAGGTTTTGTCGCCAAATCCGGTACTTGCCAGCGTCTCTGTTGATTGTCTTTGTCATTTTCGTGCTCAGCCTGATAGGTTACAACAGAATATGTCCAAAGGCTCCAAGAAATCTCGGTGAAAGGCTCCAATTTGACGAAATAATCACAGAATTGACATTACAAGCAAATTCTAAGCATTTCTGTGCATTTGTCGCAAAAATCGGTACTTACCACTGAATTGCTTGATGCCCTTGAGCATTTTTTTGCTCAGTTTGACAGGATACAACAGAATATGGCCAAGGGATCCAATGGGAGTCGGTGAAAGCCTCGAATTTGGCCACATTTGGCCCAAATTTCGACGTTTTGTATGGAAATTGAGCCAAAAACGGGGTTTTGTCGCCAAATCCGGTACTTGCCAGCCTCTCTGTTGATTGTCTTTGTCATTTTCGTGCTCAGCCTGACAGGATACAACAAAATAGGGCCAAGGGATCCAAGAGGAGTCGGTGAAAGCCTCGAATTTGGCCACATTTGGCCCAAATTTCGACGTTTTGTATGGAAATTGAGCCAAAAACGGGGTTTTGTCGCCAAATCCGGTACTTGCCAGCGTCTCTGTTGATTGTCTTTGTCATTTTCGTGCTCAGCCTGATAGGTTACAACAGAATATGTCCAAAGGCTCCAAGAAATCTCGGTGAAAGGCTCCAATTTGACGAAATAATCACAGAATTGACATTACAAGCAAATTCTAAGCATTTCTGTGCATTTGTCGCAAAAATCGGTACTTACCACTAAATTGCTTGATGCCCTTGGGCATTTTTTTGCTCAGCCTGACAGGATACAACAGAATATGGCCAAGGGATCCAATGGGAGTCGGTGAAAGCCTCGAATTTGGCCACATTTGGCGCAAATTTCGACGTTTTGTATGGAAATTGAGCCAAAAACGGGGTTTTGTCGCCAAATCCGGTACTTGCCAGCCTCTCTGTTGATTGTCTTTGTCATTTTCGTGCTCAGCCTGACAGGATACAACAAAATAGGGCCAAGGGATCGAAGAGGAGTCGGTGAAAGCCTCGAATTTGGCCACATTTGGCCCAAATTTCGACGTTTTGTATGGAAATTGAGCCAAAAACGGGGTTTTGTCGCCAAATCCGGTACTTGCCAGCGTCTCTGTTGATTGTCTTTGTCATTTTCGTGCTCAGCCTGATAGGTTACAACAGAATATGTCCAAAGGCTCCAAGAAATCTCGGTGAAAGGCTCCAATTTGACGAAATAATCACAGAATTGACATTACAAGCAAATTTAAAGCATTTCTGTGCAT
This sequence comes from Hydra viridissima, assembly GCF_058129835.1. Lineage (NCBI taxonomy): Eukaryota > Metazoa > Cnidaria > Hydrozoa > Anthoathecata > Hydridae > Hydra > Hydra viridissima. The sequence goes on from NW_028324323.1 coordinate 155,777, forward strand.
TTGTCGCAAAAATCGGTACTTACCACTGAATTGCTTGATGCCCTTGGGCATTTTTTTGCTCAGCCTGACAGGATACAACAGAATATGGCCAAGGGATCCAATGGGAGTCGGTGAAAGCCTCGAATTTGGCCACATTTGGCGCAAATTTCGACGTTTTGTATGGAAATTGAGCCAAAAACGGGGTTTTGTCGCCAAATCCGGTACTTGCCAGCCTCTCTGTTGATTGTCTTTGTCATTTTCGTGCTCAGCCTGACAGGATACAACAAAATAGGGCCAAGGGATCCAAGAGGAGTCGGTGAAAGCCTCGAATTTGGCCACATTTTGCCCAAATTTCGACGTTTTGTATGGAAATTGAGCCAAAAACGGGGTTTTGTCGCCAAATCCGGTACTTGCCAGCCTCTCTGTTGATTGTCTTTGTCATTTTCGTGCTCAGCCTGATAGGTTACAACAGAATATGTCCAAAGGCTCCAAGAAATCTCGGTGAAAGGCTCCAATTTGACGAAATAATCACAGAATTGACATTACAAGCAAATTTTAAGCATTTCTGTGCATTTGTCGCAAAAATCGGTACTTACCACTGAATTGCTTGATGCCCTTGGGCATTTTTTTGCTCAGCCTGACAGAATACAACAAAATAGGGCCAAGGGATCCAAGAGGAGTCGGTGAAAGCCTTGAATTTGGCCACATTTTGCCCAAATTTCGACGTTTTGTATGGAAATTGAGCCAAAAACGGGGTTTTGTCGCCAAATCCGGTACTTGCCAGCCTCTCTGTTGATTGTCTTTGTCATTTTCGTGCTCAGCCTGATAGGTTACAACAGAATATGTCCAAAGGCTCCAAGAAATCTCGGTGAAAGGCTCCAATTTGACGAAATAATCACAGAATTGACATTACAAGCAAATTCTAAGCATTTCTGTGCATTTGTCGCAAAAATCGGTACTTACCACTGAATTGCTTGATGCCCTTGGGCATTTTTTTGCTCAGCCTGGCAGGATAAAACAGAATATGGCCAAGGGATCCAATGGGAGTCGGTGAAAGCCTCGAATTTGGCCACATTTGGCGCAAATTTCGACGTTTTGTATGGAAATTGAGCCAAAAACGGGGTTTTGTCGCCAAATCCGGTACTTGCCAGCCTCTCTGTTGATTGTCTTTGTCATTTTCGTGCTCAGCCTGACAGGATACAACAAAATAGGGCCAAGGGATCCAAGAGGAGTCGGTGAAAGCCTCGAATTTGGCCACATTTGGCCCAAATTTCGACGTTTTGTATGGAAATTGAGCCAAAAACGGGGTTTTGTCGCCAAATCCGGTACTTGCCAGCGTCTCTGTTGATTGTTTTTGTCATTTTCGTGCTCAGCCTGATAGGTTACAACAGAATATGTCCAAAGGCTCCAAGAAATCTCGGTGAAAGGCTCCAATTTGACGAAATAATCACAGAATTGACATTACAAGCAAATTCTAAGCATTTCTGTGCATTTGTCGCAAAAATCGGTACTTACCACTGAATTGCTTGATGCCCTTGAGCATTTTTTTGCTCAGCCTGACAGGATACAACAGAATATGGCCAAGGGATCCAATGGGAGTCGGTGAAAGCCTCGAATTTGGCCACATTTGGCCCAAATTTCGACGTTTTGTATGGAAATTGAGCCAAAAACGGGGTTTTGTGGCCAAATCCGGTACTTGCCAGCCTCTCTGTTGATTGTCTTTGTCATTTTCGTGCTCAGCCTGACAGGATACAAATAATTGGGCCAAGGGATCCAAGAGGAGTCGGTGAAAGCCTCGAATTTGGCCACATTTGGCCCAAATTTCGACGTTTTGTATGGAAATTGAGCCAAAAACGAGGTTTTGTCGCCAAATCCGGTACTTGCCAGCGTCTCTGTTGATTGTCTTTGTCATTTTCGTGCTCAGCCTGATAGGTTACAACAGAATATGTCCAAAGGCTCCAAGAAATCTCGGTGAAAGGCTCCAATTTGACGAAATAATCACAGAATTGACATTACAAGCAAATTCTAAGCATTTCTGTGCATTTGTCGCAAAAATCGGTACTTACCACTGAATTGCTTGATGCCCTTGGGCATTTTTTTGCTCAGCCTGACAGGATACAACAGAATATGGCCAAGGGATCCAATGGGAGTCGGTGAAAGCCTCGAATTTGGCCACATTTGGCGCAAATTTCGACGTTTTGTATGGAAATTGAGCCAAAAACGGGGTTTTGTCGCCAAATCCGGTACTTGCCAGCCTCTCTGTTGATTGTCTTTGTCATTTTCGTGCTCAGCCTGACAGGATACAACAAAATAGGGCCAAGGGATCCAAGAGGAGTCGGTGAAAGCCTCGAATTTGGCCACATTTGGCCCAAATTTCGACGTTTTGTATGGAAATTGAGCCAAAAACGAGGTTTTGTCGCCAAATCCGGTACTTGCCAGCGTCTCTGTTGATTGTCTTTGTCATTTTCGTGCTCAGCCTGATAGGTTACAACAGAATATGTCCAAAGGCTCCAAGAAATCTCGGTGAAAGGCTCCAATTTGACGAAATAATCACAGAATTGACATTACAAGCAAATTCTAAGCATTTCTGTGCATTTGTCGCAAAAATCGGTACTTACCACTGAATTGCTTGATGCCCTTGGGCATTTTTTTGCTCAGCCTGACAGGATACAACAGAATATGGCCAAGGGATCCAATGGGAGTCGGTGAAAGCCTCGAATTTGGCCACATTTGGCGCAAATTTCGACGTTTTGTATGGAAATTGAGCCAAAAACGGGGTTTTGTCGCCAAATCCGGTACTTGCCAGCCTCTCTGTTGATTGTCTTTGTCATTTTCGTGCTCAGCCTGACAGGATACAACAAAATAGGGCCAAGGGATCCAAGAGGAGTCGGTGAAAGCCTCGAATTTGGCCACATTTTGCCCAAATTTCGACGTTTTGTATGGAAATTGAGCCAAAAACGGGGTTTTGTCGCCAAATCCGGTACTTGCCAGCCTCTCTGTTGATTGTCTTTGTCATTTTCGTGCTCAGCCTGATAGGTTACAACAGAATATGTCCAAAGGCTCCAAGAAATCTCGGTGAAAGGCTCCAATTTGACGAAATAATCACAGAATTGACATTACAAGCAAATTCTAAGCATTTCTGTGCATTTGTCGCAAAAATCGGTACTTACCACTGAATTGCTTGATGCCCTTGGGCATTTTTTTGCTCAGCCTGACAGAATACAACAAAATAGGGCCAAGGGATCCAAGAGGAGTCGGTGAAAGCCTTGAATTTGGCCACATTTTGCCCAAATTTCGACGTTTTGTATGGAAATTGAGCCAAAAACGGGGTTTTGTCGCCAAATCCGGTACTTGCCAGCCTCTCTGTTGATTGTCTTTGTCATTTTCGTGCTCAGCCTGATAGGTTACAACAGAATATGTCCAAAGGCTCCAAGAAATCTCGGTGAAAGGCTCCAATTTGACGAAATAATCACAGAATTGACATTACAAGCAAATTCTAAGCATTTCTGTGCATTTGTCGCAAAAATCGGTACTTACCACTTAATTGCTTGATGCCCTTGGGCATTTTTTTGCTCAGCCTGACAGGATAAAACAGAATATGGCCAAGGGATCCAATGGGAGTCGGTGAAAGCCTCGAATTTGGCCACATTTGGCGCAAATTTCGACGTTTTGTATGGAAATTGAGCCAAAAACGGGGTTTTGTCGCCAAATCCGGTACTTGCCAGCCTCTCTGTTGATTGTCTTTGTCATTTTCGTGCTCAGCCTGACAGGATACAACAAAATAGGGCCAAGGGATCCAAGAGGAGTCGGTGAAAGCCTCGAATTTGGCCACATTTGGCCCAAATTTCGACGTTTTGTATGGAAATTGAGCCAAAAACGGGGTTTTGTCGCCAAATCCGGTACTTGCCAGCGTCTCTGTTGATTGTTTTTGTCATTTTCGTGCTCAGCCTGATAGGTTACAACAGAATATGTCCAAAGGCTCCAAGAAATCTCGGTGAAAGGCTCCAATTTGACGAAATAATCACAGAATTGACATTACAAGCAAATTCTAAGCATTTCTGTGCATTTGTCGCAAAAATCGGTACTTACCACTGAATTGCTTGATGCCCTTGAGCATTTTTTTGCTCAGCCTGACAGGATACAACAGAATATGGCCAAGGGATCCAATGGGAGTCGGTGAAAGCCTCGAATTTGGCCACATTTGGCCCAAATTTCGACGTTTTGTATGGAAATTGAGCCAAAAACGGGGTTTTGTGGCCAAATCCGGTGCTTGCCAGCCTCTCTGTTAATTGTCTTTGTCATTTTCGTGCTCAGCCTGACAGGATACAACAAAATAGGGCCAAGGGATCCAAGAGGAGTCGGTGAAAGCCTCGAATTTGGCCACATTTGGCCCAAATTTCGACGTTTTGTATGGAAATTGAGCCAAAAACGAGGTTTTGTCGCCAAATCCGGTACTTGCCAGCGTCTCTGTTGATTGTCTTTGTCATTTTCGTGCTCAGCCTGATAGGTTACAACAGAATATGTCCAAAGGCTCCAAGAAATCTCGGTGAAAGGCTCCAATTTGACGAAATAATCACAGAATTGACATTACAAGCAAATTTAAAGCATTTCTGTGCATTTGTCGCAAAAATCGGTACTTACCACTGAATTGCTTGATGCCCTTGAGCATTTTTTTGCTCAGCCTGACAGGATACAACAGAATATGGCCAAGGGATCCAATGGGAGTCGGTGAAAGCCTCGAATTTGGCCACATTTGGCCCAAATTTCGACGTTTTGTATGGAAATTGAGCCAAAAACGGGGTTTTGTGGCCAAATCCGGTACTTGCCAGCCTCTCTGTTGATTGTCTTTGTCATTTTCGTGCTCAGCCTGACAGGATACAACAAAATAGGGCCAAGGGATCCAAGAGGAGTCGGTGAAAGCCTCGAATTTGGCCACATTTGGCCCAAATTTCGACGTTTTGTATGGAAATTGAGCCAAAAACGAGGTTTTGTCGCCAAATCCGGTACTTGCCAGCGTCTCTGTTGATTGTCTTTGTCATTTTCGTGCTCAGCCTGATAGGTTACAACAGAATATGTCCAAAGGCTCCAAGAAATCTCGGTGAAAGGCTCCAATTTGACGAAATAATCACAGAATTGACATTACAAGCAAATTCTAAGCATTTCTGTGCATTTGTCGCAAAAATCGGTACTTACCACTGAATTGCTTGATGCCCTTGGGCATTTTTTTGCTCAGCCTGACAGGATACAACAGAATATGGCCAAGGGATCCAATGGGAGTCGGTGAAAGCCTCGAATTTGGTCACATTTGGCCCAAATTTCGACGTTTTGTATGGAAATTGAGCCATAAACGGGGTTTTGTCGCCAAATCCGGTACTTGCCAGCCTCTCTGTTGATTGTCTTTGTCATTTTCGTGCTCAGCCTGACAGGATACAACAAAATAGGGCCAAGGGATCCAAGAGGAGTCGGTGAAAGCCTCGAATTTGGCCACATTTGGCCCAAATTTCGACGTTTTGTATGGATATTGAGCCAAAAACGGGGTTTTGTCGCCAAATCCGGTACTTGCCAGCGTCTCTGTTGATTGTCTTTGTCATTTTCGTGCTCAGCCTGATAGGTTACAACAGAATATGTCCAAAGGCTCCAAGAAATCTCGGTGAAAGGCTCCAATTTGACGAAATAATCACAGAATTGACATTACAAGCAAATTCTAAGCATTTCTGTGCATTTGTCGCAAAAATCGGTACTTACCACTGAATTGCTTGATGCCCTTGAGCATTTTTTTGCTCAGTTTGACAGGATACAACAGAATATGGCCAAGGGATCCAATGGGAGTCGGTGAAAGCCTCGAATTTGGCCACATTTGGCCCAAATTTCGACGTTTTGTATGGAAATTGAGCCAAAAACGGGGTTTTGTCGCCAAATCCGGTACTTGCCAGCCTCTCTGTTGATTGTCTTTGTCATTTTCGTGCTCAGCCTGACAGGATACAACAAAATAGGGCCAAGGGATCCAAGAGGAGTCGGTGAAAGCCTCGAATTTGGCCACATTTTGCCCAAATTTCGACGTTTTGTATGGAAATTGAGCCAAAAACGGGGTTTTGTCGCCAAATCCGGTACTTGCCAGCGTCTCTGTTGATTGTCTTTGTCATTTTCGTGCTCAGCCTGATAGGTTACAACAGAATATGTCCAAAGGCTCCAAGAAATCTCGGTGAAAGGCTCCAATTTGACGAAATAATCACAGAATTGACATTACAAGCAAATTTAAAGCATTTCTGTGCATTTGTCGCAAAAATCGGTACTTACCACTGAATTGCTTGATGCCCTTGGGCATTTTTTTGCTCAGCCTGACAGGATACAACAGAATATGGCCAAGGGATCCAATGGGAGTCGGTGAAAGCCTCGAATTTGGCCACATTTGGCGCAAATTTCGACGTTTTGTATGGAAATTGAGCCAAAAACGGGGTTTTGTCGCCAAATCCGGTACTTGCCAGCCTCTCTGTTGATTGTCTTTGTCATTTTCGTGCTCAGCCTGACAGGATACAACAAAATAGGGCCAAGGGATCCAAGTGGAGTCGGTGAAAGCCTCGAATTTGGCCACATTTGGCCCAAATTTCGACGTTTTGTATGGAAATTGAGCCAAAAACGGGGTTTTGTCGCCAAATCCGGTACTTGCCAGCCTCTCTGTTGATTGTCTTTGTCATTTTCGTGCTCAGCCTGACAGGATACAACAAAATAGGGCCAAGGGATCCAAGAGGAGTCGGTGAAAGCCTCGAATTTGGCCTCATTTTGCCCAAATTTCGACGTTTTGTATGGAAATTGAGCCAAAAACGGGGTTTTGTCGCCAAATCCGGTACTTGCCAGCCTCTCTGTTGATTGTCTTTGTCATTTTCGTGCTCAGCCTGATAGGTTACAACAGAATATGTCCAAAGGCTCCAAGAAATCTCGGTGAAAGGCTCCAATTTGACGAAATAATCACAGAATTGACATTACAAGCAAATTCTAAGCATTTCTGTGCATTTGTCGCAAAAATCGGTACTTACCACTGAATTGCTTGATGCCCTTGGGCATTTTTTTGCTCAGCCTGACAGGATACAACAGAATATGGCCAAGGGATCCAATGGGAGTCGGTGAAAGCCTCGAATTTGGCCACATTTGGCGCAAATTTCGACGTTTTGTATGGAAATTGAGCCAAAAACGGGGTTTTGTCGCCAAATCCGGTACTTGCCAGCCTCTCTGTTGATTGTCTTTGTCATTTTCGTGCTCAGCCTGACAGGATACAACTAAATAGGGCCAAGGGATCGAAGAGGAGTCGGTGAAAGCCTCGAATTTGGCCACATTTGGCCCAAATTTCGACGTTTTGTATGGAAATTGAGCCAAAAACGGGGTTTTGTCGCCAAATCCGGTACTTGCCAGCGTCTCTGTTGATTGTCTTTGTCATTTTCGTGCTCAGCCTGATAGGTTACAACAGAATATGTCCAAAGGCTCCAAGAAATCTCGGTGAAAGGCTCCAATTTGACGAAATAATCACAGAATTGACATTACAAGCAAATTCTAAGCATTTCTGTGCATTTGTCGCAAAAATCGGTACTTACCACTGAATTGCTTGATGCCCTTGGGCATTTTTTTGCTCAGCCTGACAGGATACAACAGAATATGGCCAAGGGATCCAATGGGAGTCGGTGAAAGCCTCGAATTTGGTCACATTTGGCCCAAATTTCGACGTTTTGTATGGAAATTGAGCCAAAAACGGGGTTTTGTCGCCAAATCCGGTACTTGCCAGCCTCTCTGTTGATTGTCTTTGTCATTTTCGTGCTCAGCCTGACAGGATACAACAAAATAGGGCCAAGGGATCCAAGAGGAGTCGGTGAAAGCCTCGAATTTGGCCACATTTTTTCCCAAATTTCGACGTTTTGTATGGAAATTGAGCCAAAAACGGGGTTTTGTCGCCAAATCCGGTACTTGCCAGCCTCTCTGTTGATTGTCTTTGTCATTTTCGTGCTCAGCCTGATAGGTTACAACAGAATATGTCCAAAGGCTCCAAGAAATCTCGGTGAAAGGCTCCAATTTGACGAAATAATCACAGAATTGACATTACAAGCAAATTCTAAGCATTTCTGTGCATTTGTCGCAAAAATCGGTACTTACCACTGAATTGCTTGATGCCCTTGGGCATTTTTTTGCTCAGCCTGACAGGATACAACAGAATATGGCCAAGGGATCCAATGGGAGTCGGTGAAAGCCTCGAATTTGGCCACATTTGGCGCAAATTTCGACGTTTTGTATGGAAATTGAGCCAAAAACGGGGTTTTGTCGCCAAATCCGGTACTTGCCAGCCTCTCTGTTGATTGTCTTTGTCATTTTCGTGCTCAGCCTGACAGGATACAACAAAATAGGGCCAAGGGATCGAAGAGGAGTCGGTGAAAGCCTCGAATTTGGCCACATTTGGCCCAAATTTCGACGTTTTGTATGGAAATTGAGCCAAAAACGGGGTTTTGTCGCCAAATCCGGTACTTGCCAGCGTCTCTGTTGATTGTCTTTGTCATTTTCGTGCTCAGCCTGATAGGTTACAACAGAATATGTCCAAAGGCTCCAAGAAATCTCGGTGAAAGGCTCCAATTTGACGAAATAATCACAGAATTGACATTACAAGCAAATTCTAAGCATTTCTGTGCATTTGTCGCAAAAATCGGTACTTACCACTGAATTGCTTGATGCCCTTGGGCATTTTTTTGCTCAGCCTGACAGGATACAACAGAATATGGCCAAGGGATCCAATGGGAGTCGGTGAAAGCCTCGAATTTGGCCACATTTGGCGCAAATTTCGACGTTTTGTATGGAAATTGAGCCAAAAACGGGGTTTTGTCGCCAAATCCGGTACTTGCCAGCCTCTCTGTTGATTGTCTTTGTCATTTTCGTGCTCAGCCTGACAGGATACAACAAAATAGGGCCAAGGGATCCAAGAGGAGTCGGTGAAAGCCTCGAATTTGGCCACATTTGGCCCAAATTTCGACGTTTTGTATGGAAATTGAGCCAAAAACGGGGTTTTGTCGCCAAATCCGGTACTTGCCAGCGTCTCTGTTGATTGTCTTTGTCATTTTCGTGCTCAGCCTGATAGGTTACAACAGAATATGTCCAAAGGCTCCAAGAAATCTCGGTGAAAGGCTCCAATTTGACGAAATAATCACAGAATTGACATTACAAGCAAATTCTAAGCATTTCTGTGCATTTGTCGCAAAAATCGGTACTTACCACTAAATTGCTTGATGCCCTTGGGCATTTTTTTGCTCAGCCTGACAGGATACAACAGAATATGGCCAAGGGATCCAATGGGAGTCGGTGAAAGCCTCGAATTTGGCCACATTTGGCCCAAATTTCGACGTTTTGTATGGAAATTGAGCCAAAAACGGGGTTTTGTCGCCAAATCCGGTACTTGCCAGCCTCTCTGTTGATTGTCTTTGTCATTTTCGTGCTCAGCCTGACAGGATACAACTAAATAGGGCCAAGGGATCCATGAGGAGTCGGTGAAAGCCTCGAATTTGGCCACATTTGGCCCAAATTTCGACGTTTTGTATGGAAATTGAGCCAAAAACGGGGTTTTGTCGCCAAATCCGGTACTTGCCAGCGTCTCTGTTGATTGTCTTTGTCATTTTCGTGCTCAGCCTGATAGGTTACAACAGAATATGTCCAAAGGCTCCAAGAAATCTCGGTGAAAGGCTCCAATTTGACGAAATAATCACAGAATTGACATTACAAGCAAATTTAAAGCATTTCTGTGCATTTGTCGCAAAAATCGGTACTTACCACTGAATTGCTTGATGCCCTTGGGCATTTTTTTGCTCAGCCTGACAGGATACAACAGAATATGGCCAAGGGATCCAATGGGAGTCGGTGAAAGCCTCGAATTTGGCCTTATTTGGCGCAAATTTCGACGTTTTGTATGGAAATTGAGCCAAAAACGGGGTTTTGTCGCCAAATCCGGTACTTGCCAGCCTCTCTGTTGATTGTCTTTGTCATTTTCGTGCTCAGCCTGACAGGATACAACAAAATAGGGCCAAGGGATCCAAGAGGAGTCGGTGAAAGCCTCGAATTTGGCCACATTTTGCCCAAATTTCGACGTTTTGTATGGAAATTGAGCCAAAAACGGGGTTTTGTCGCCAAATCCGGTACTTGCCAGCCTCTCTGTTGATTGTCTTTGTCATTTTCGTGCTCAGCCTGATAGGTTACAACAGAATATGTCCAAAGGCTCCAAGAAATCTCGGTGAAAGGCTCCAATTTGACGAAATAATCACAGAATTGACATTACAAGCAAATTCTAAGCATTTCTGTGCATTTGTCGCAAAAATCGGTACTTACCACTGAATTGCTTGATGCCCTTGGGCATTTTTTTGCTCAGCCTGACAGAATACAACAAAATAGGGCCAAGGGATCCAAGAGGAGTCGGTGAAAGCCTTGAATTTGGCCACATTTTGCCCAAATTTCGACGTTTTGTATGGAAATTGAGCCAAAAACGGGGTTTTGTCGCCAAATCCGGTACTTGCCAGCCTCTCTGTTGATTGTCTTTGTCATTTTCGTGTTCAGCCTGATAGGTTACAACAGAATATGTCCAAAGGCTCCAAGAAATCTCGGTGAAAGGCTCCAATTTGACGAAATAATCACAGAATTGACATTACAAGCAAATTCTAAGCATTTCTGTGCATTTGTCGCAAAAATCGGTACTTACCACTAAATTGCTTGATGCCCTTGGGCATTTTTTTGCTCAGCCTGACAGGATAAAACAGAATATGGCCAAGGGATCCAATGGGAGTCGGTGAAAGCCTCGAATTTGGCCACATTTGGCGCAAATTTCGACGTTTTGTATGGAAATTGAGCCAAAAACGGGGTTTTGTCGCCAAATCCGGTACTTGCCAGCGTCTCTGTTGATTGTCTTTGTCATTTTCGTGCTCAGCCTGACAGGATACAACAAAATAGGGCCAAGGGATCCAAGAGGAGTCGGTGAAAGCCTCGAATTTGGCCACATTTTGCCCAAATTTCGACGTTTTGTATGGAAATTGAGCCAAAAACGAGGTTTCGTCGCCAAATCCGGTACTTGCCAGCGTCTCTGTTGATTGTCTTTGTCATTTTCGTGCTCAGCCTGATAGGTTACAACAGAATATGTCCAAAGGCTCCAAGAAATCTCGGTGAAAGGCTCCAATTTGACGAAATAATCACAGAATTGACATTACAATCAAATTTAAAGCATTTCTGTGCATTTGTCGCAAAAATCGGTACTTACCACTGAATTGCTTGATGCCCTTGGGCATTTTTTTGCTCAGCCTGACAGGATACAACAGAATATGGCCAAGGGATCCAATGGGAGTCGGTGAAAGCCTCGAATTTGGCCACATTTGGCGCAAATTTCGACGTTTTGTATGGAAATTGAGCCAAAAACGGGGTTTTGTCGCCAAATCCGGTACTTGCCAGCCTCTCTGTTGATTGTCTTTGTCATTTTCGTGCTCAGCCTGACAGGATACAACAAAATAGGGCCAAGGGATCCAAGTGGAGTCGGTGAAAGCCTCGAATTTGGCCACATTTGGCCCAAATTTCGACGTTTTGTATGGAAATTGAGCCAAAAACGGGGTTTTGTCGCCAAATCCGGTACTTGCCAGCCTCTCTGTTGATTGTCTTTGTCATTTTCGTGCTCAGCCTGACAGGATACAACAAAATAGGGCCAAGGGATCCAAGAGGAGTCGGTGAAAGCCTCGAATTTGGCCTCATTTTGCCCAAATTTCGACGTTTTGTATGGAAATTCAGCCAAAAACGAGGTTTTGTCGCCAAATCCGGTACTTGCCAGCGTCTCTGTTGATTGTCTTTGTCATTTTCGTGCTCAGCCTGATAGGTTACAACAGAATATGTCCAAAGGCTCCAAGAAATCTCGGTGAAAGGCTCCAATTTGACGAAATAATCACAGAATTGACATTACAAGCAAATTCTAAGCATTTCTGTGCATTTGTCGCAAAAATCGGTACTTACCACTGAATTGCTTGATGCCCTTGAGCATTTTTTTGCTCAGTTTGACAGGATACAACAGAATATGGCCAAGGGATCCAATGGGAGTCGGTGAAAGCCTCGAATTTGGCCACATTTGGCCCAAATTTCGACGTTTTGTATGGAAATTGAGCCAAAAACGGGGTTTTGTCGCCAAATCCGGTACTTGCCAGCCTCTCTGTTGATTGTCTTTGTCATTTTCGTGCTCAGCCTGACAGGATACAACAAAATAGGGCCAAGGGATCCAAGAGGAGTCGGTGAAAGCCTCGAATTTGGCCACATTTTGCCCAAATTTCGACGTTTTGTATGGAAATTGAGCCAAAAACGGGGTTTTGTCGCCAAATCCGGTACTTGCCAGCGTCTCTGTTGATTGTCTTTGTCATTTTCGTGCTCAGCCTGATAGGTTACAACAGAATATGTCCAAAGGCTCCAAGAAATCTCGGTGAAAGGCTCCAATTTGACGAAATAATCACAGAATTGACATTTCAAGCAAATTTAAAGCATTTCTGTGCATTTGTCGCAAAAATCGGTACTTACCACTGAATTGCTTGATGCCCTTGGGCATTTTTTTGCTCAGCCTGACAGGATACAACAGAATATGGCCAAGGGATCCAATGGGAGTCGGTGAAAGCCTCGAATTTGGCCACATTTGGCGCAAATTTCGACGTTTTGTATGGAAATTGAGCCAAAAACGGGGTTTTGTCGCCAAATCCGGTACTTGCCAGCCTCTCTGTTGATTGTCTTTGTCATTTTCGTGCTCAGCCTGACAGGATACAACAAAATAGGGCCAAGGGATCCAAGTGGAGTCGGTGAAAGCCTCGAATTTGGCCACATTTGGCCCAAATTTCGACGTTTTGTATGGAAATTGAGCCAAAAACGGGGTTTTGTCGCCAAATCCGGTACTTGCCAGCCTCTCTGTTGATTGTCTTTGTCATTTTCGTGCTCAGCCTGACAGGATACAACAAAATAGGGCCAAGGGATCCAAGATGAGTCGGTGAAAGCCTCGAATTTGGCCTCATTTTGCCCAAATTTCGACGTTTTGTATGGAAATTGAGCCAAAAACGAGGTTTTGTCGCCAAATCCGGTACTTGCCAGCGTCTCTGTTGATTGTCTTTGTCATTTTCGTGCTCAGCCTGATAGGTTACAACAGAATATGTCCAAAGGCTCCAAGAAATCTCGGTGAAAGGCTCCAATTTGACGAAATAATCACAGAATTGACATTACAAGCAAATTCTAAGCATTTCTGTGCATTTGTCGCAAAAATCGGTACTTACCACTGAATTGCTTGATGCCCTTGGGCATTTTTTTGCTCAGCCTGACAGGATACAACAGAATATGGCCAAGGGATCCAATGGGAGTCGGTGAAAGCCTCGAATTTGGTCACATTTGGCCCAAATTTCGACGTTTTGTATGGAAATTGAGCCAAAAACGGGGTTTTGTCGCCAAATCCGGTACTTGCCAGCCTCTCTGTTGATTGTCTTTGTCATTTTCGTGCTCAGCCTGACAGGATACAACAAAATAGGGCCAAGGGATCCAAGAGGAGTCGGTGAAAGCCTCGAATTTGGCCACATTTGGCCCAAATTTCGACGTTTTGTATGGAAATTGAGCCAAAAACGGGGTTTTGTCGCCAAATCCGGTACTTGCCAGCGTCTCTGTTGATTGTCTTTGTCATTTTCGTGCTCAGCCTGATAGGTTACAACAGAATATGTCCAAAGGCTCCAAGAAATCTCGGTGAAAGGCTCCAATTTGACGAAATAATCACAGAATTGACATTACAAGCAAATTCTAAGCATTTCTGTGCATTTGTCGCAAAAATCGGTACTTACCACTAAATTGCTTGATGCCCTTGGGCATTTTTTTGCTCAGCCTGACAGGATACAACAGAATATGGCCAAGGGATCCAATGGGAGTCGGTGAAAGCCTCGAATTTGGCCACATTTGGCGCAAATTTCGACGTTTTGTATGGAAATTGAGCCAAAAACGGGGTTTTGTCGCCAAATCCGGTACTTGCCAGCCTCTCTGTTGATTGTCTTTGTCATTTTCGTGCTCAGCCTGACAGGATACAACAAAATAGGGCCAAGGGATCCAAGAGGAGTCGGTGAAAGCCTCGAATTTGGCCACATTTGGCCCAAATTTCGACGTTTTGTATGGAAATTGAGCCAAAAACGGGGTTTTGTCGCCAAATCCGGTACTTGCCAGCGTCTCTGTTGATTGTCTTTGTCATTTTCGTGCTCAGCCTGATAGGTTACAACAGAATATGTCCAAAGGCTCCAAGAAATCTCGGTGAAAGGCTCCAATTTGACGAAATAATCACAGAATTGACATTACAAGCAAATTTAAAGCATTTCTGTGCATTTGTCGCAAAAATCGGTACTTACCACTGAATTGCTTGATGCCCTTGGGCATTTTTTTGCTCAGCCTGACAGGATACAACAGAATATGGCCAAGGGATCCAATGGGAGTCGGTGAAAGCCTCGAATTTGGCCACATTTGGCGCAAATTTCGACGTTTTGTATGGAAATTGAGCCAAAAACGGGGTTTTGTCGCCAAATCCGGTACTTGCCAGCCTCTCTGTTGATTGTCTTTGTCATTTTCGTGCTCAGCCTGACAGGATACAACAAAATAGGGCCAAGGGATCCAAGAGGAGTCGGTGAAAGCCTCGAATTTGGCCACATTTGGCCCAAATTTCGACGTTTTGTATGGAAATTGAGCCAAAAACGAGGTTTTGTCGCCAAATCCGGTACTTGCCAGCGTCTCTGTTGATTGTCTTTGTCATTTTCGTGCTCAGCCTGATAGGTTACAACAGAATATGTCCAAAGGCTCCAAGAAATCTCGGTGAAAGGCTCCAATTTGACGAAATAATCACAGAATTGACATTACAAGCAAATTCTAAGCATTTCTGTGCATTTGTCGCAAAAATCGGTACTTACCACTGAATTGCTTGATGCCCTTGGGCATTTTTTTGCTCAGCCTGACAGGATACAACAGAATATGGCCAAGGGATCCAATGGGAGTCGGTGAAAGCCTCGAATTTGGTCACATTTGGCCCAAATTTCGACGTTTTGTATGGAAATTGAGCCAAAAACGGGGTTTTGTCGCCAAATCCGGTACTTGCCAGCCTCTCTGTTGATTGTCTTTGTCATTTTCGTGCTCAGCCTGACAGGATACAACAAAATAGGGCCAAGGGATCCAAGAGGAGTCGGTGAAAGCCTCGAATTTGGCCACATTTGGCCCAAATTTCGACGTTTTGTATGGATATTGAGCCAAAAACGGGGTTTTGTCGCCAAATCCGGTACTTGCCAGCGTCTCTGTTGATTGTCTTTGTCATTTTCGTGCTCAGCCTGATAGGTTACAACAGAATATGTCCAAAGGCTCCAAGAAATCTCGGTGAAAGGCTCCAATTTGACGAAATAATCACAGAATTGACATTACAAGCAAATTCTAAGCATTTCTGTGCATTTGTCGCAAAAATCGGTACTTACCACTGAATTGCTTGATGCCCTTGAGCATTTTTTTGCTCAGTTTGACAGGATACAACAGAATATGGCCAAGGGATCCAATGGGAGTCGGTGAAAGCCTCGAATTTGGCCACATTTGGCCCAAATTTCGACGTTTTGTATGGAAATTGAGCCAAAAACGGGGTTTTGTCGCCAAATCCGGTACTTGCCAGCCTCTCTGTTGATTGTCTTTGTCATTTTCGTGCTCAGCCTGACAAGATACAACAAAATAGGGCCAAGGGATCCAAGAGGAGTCGGTGAAAGCCTCGAATTTGGCCACATTTTGCCCAAATTTCGACGTTTTGTATGGAAATTGAGCCAAAAACGGGGTTTTGTCGCCAAATCCGGTACTTGCCAGCGTCTCTGTTGATTGTCTTTGTCATTTTCGTGCTCAGCCTGATAGGTTACAACAGAATATGTCCAAAGGCTCCAAGAAATCTCGGTGAAAGGCTCCAATTTGACGAAATAATCACAGAATTGACATTACAAGCAAATTTAAAGCATTTCTGTGCATTTGTCGCAAATATCGGTACTTACCACTGAATTGCTTGATGCCCTTGGGCATTTTTTTGCTCAGCCTGACAGGATACAACAGAATATGGCCAAGGGATCCAATGGGAGTCGGTGAAAGCCTCGAATTTGGCCACATTTGGCGCAAATTTCGACGTTTTGTATGGAAATTGAGCCAAAAACGGGGTTTTGTCGCCAAATCCGGTACTTGCCAGCCTCTCTGTTGATTGTCTTTGTCATTTTCGTGCTCAGCCTGACAGGATACAACAAAATAGGGCCAAGGGATCCAAGTGGAGTCGGTGAAAGCCTCGAATTTGGCCACATTTGGCCCAAATTTCGACGTTTTGTATGGAAATTGAGCCAAAAACGGGGTTTTGTCGCCAAATCCGGTACTTGCCAGCCTCTCTGTTGATTGTCTTTGTCATTTTCGTGCTCAGCCTGACAGGATACAACAAAATAGGGCCAAGGGATTCAAGAGGAGTCGGTGAAAGCCTCGAATTTGGCCTCATTTTGCCCAAATTTCGACGTTTTGTATGGAAATTGAGCCAAAAACGGGGTTTTGTCGCCAAATCCGGTACTTGCCAGCCTCTCTGTTGATTGTCTTTGTCATTTTCGTGCTCAGCCTGATAGGTTACAACAGAATATGTCCAAAGGCTCCAAGAAATCTCGGTGAAAGGCTCCAATTTGACGAAATAATCACAGAATTGACATTACAAGCAAATTCTAAGCATTTCTGTGCATTTGTCGCAAAAATCGGTACTTACCACTGAATTGCTTGATGCCCTTGGGCATTTTTTTGCTCAGCCTGACAGGATACAACAGAATATGGCCAAGGGATCCAATGGGAGTCGGTGAAAGCCTCGAATTTGGCCACATTTGGCGCAAATTTCGACGTTTTGTATGGAAATTGAGCCAAAAACGGGGTTTTGTCGCCAAATCCGGTACTTGCCAGCCTCTCTGTTGATTGTCTTTGTCATTTTCGTGCTCAGCCTGACAGGATACAACAAAATAGGGCCAAGGGATCGAAGAGGAGTCGGTGAAAGCCTCGAATTTGGCCACATTTGGCCCAAATTTCGACGTTTTGTATGGAAACTGAGCCAAAAACGGGGTTTTGTCGCCAAATCCGGTACTTGCCAGCGTCTCTGTTGATTGTCTTTGTCATTTTCGTGCTCAGCCTGATAGGTTACAACAGAATATGTCCAAAGGCTCCAAGAAATCTCGGTGAAAGGCTCCAATTTGACGAAATAATCACAGAATTGACATTACAAGCAAATTCTAAGCATTTCTGTGCATTTGTCGCAAAAATCGGTACTTACCACTGAATTGCTTGATGCCCTTGGGCATTTTTTTGCTCAGCCTGACAGGATACAACAGAATATGGCCAAGGGATCCAATGGGAGTCGGTGAAAGCCTCGAATTTGGTCACATTTGGCCCAAATTTCGACGTTTTGTATGGAAATTGAGCCAAAAACGGGGTTTTGTCGCCAAATCCGGTACTTGCCAGCCTCTCTGTTGATTGTCTTTGTCATTTTCGTGCTCAGCCTGACAGGATACAACAAAATAGGGCCAAGGGATCCAAGAGGAGTCGGTGAAAGCCTCGAATTTGGCCACATTTTTTCCCAAATTTCGACGTTTTGTATGGAAATTGAGCCAAAAACGGGGTTTTGTCGCCAAATCCGGTACTTGCCAGCCTCTCTGTTGATTGTCTTTGTCATTTTCGTGCTCAGCCTGATAGGTTACAACAGAATATGTCCAAAGGCTCCAAGAAATCTCGGTGAAAGGCTCCAATTTGACGAAATAATCACAGAATTGACATTACAAGCAAATTCTAAGCATTTCTGTGCATTTGTCGCAAAAATCGGTACTTACCACTGAATTGCTTGATGCCCTTGGGCATTTTTTTGCTCAGCCTGACAGGATACAACAGAATATGGCCAAGGGATCCAATGGGAGTCGGTGAAAGCCTCGAATTTGGCCACATTTGGCGCAAATTTCGACGTTTTGTATGGAAATTGAGCCAAAAACGGGGTTTTGTCGCCAAATCCGGTACTTGCCAGCCTCTCTGTTGATTGTCTTTGTCATTTTCGTGCTCAGCCTGACAGGATACAACAAAATAGGGCCAAGGGATCGAAGAGGAGTCGGTGAAAGCCTCGAATTTGGCCACATTTGGCCCAAATTTCGACGTTTTGTATGGAAATTGAGCCAAAAACGGGGTTTTGTCGCCAAATCCGGTACTTGCCAGCGTCTCTGTTGATTGTCTTTGTCATTTTCGTGCTCAGCCTGATAGGTTACAACAGAATATGTCCAAAGGCTCCAAGAAATCTCGGTGAAAGGCTCCAATTTGACGAAATAATCACAGAATTGACATTACAAGCAAATTCTAAGCATTTCTGTGCATTTGTCGCAAAAATCGGTACTTACCACTGAATTGCTTGATGCCCTTGGGCATTTTTTTGCTCAGCCTGACAGGATACAACAGAATATGGCCAAGGGATCCAATGGGAGTCGGTGAAAGCCTCGAATTTGGCCACATTTGGCGCAAATTTCGACGTTTTGTATGGAAATTGAGCAAAAAACGGGGTTTTGTCGCCAAATCCGGTACTTGCCAGCCTCTCTGTTGATTGTCTTTGTCATTTTCGTGCTCAGCCTGAATGGATACAACAAAATAGGGCCAAGGGATCCAAGAGGAGTCGGTGAAAGCCTCGAATTTGGCCACATTTGGCCCAAATTTCGACGTTTTGAATGGAAATTGAGCCAAAAACGGGGTTTTGTCGCCAAATCCGGTACTTGCCAGCGTCTCTGTTGATTGTCTTTGTCATTTTCGTGCTCAGCCTGATAGGTTACAACAGAATATGTCCAAAGGCTCCAAGAAATCTCGGTGAAAGGCTCCAATTTGACGAAATAATCACAGAATTGACATTACAAGCAAATTCTAAGCATTTCTGTGCATTTGTCGCAAAAATCGGTACTTACCACTGAATTGCTTGATGCCCTTGGGCATTTTTTTGCTCAGCCTGACAGGATACAACAGAATATGGCCAAGGGATCCAATGGGAGTCGGTGAAAGCCTCGAATTTGGCCACATTTGGCCCAAATTTCGACGTTTTGTATGGAAATTGAGCCAAAAACGGGGTTTTGTCGCCAAATCCGGTACTTGCCAGCCTCTCTGTTGATTGTCTTTGTCATTTTCGTGCTCAGCCTGACAGGATACAACAAAATAGGGCCAAGGGATCCAAGAGGAGTCGGTGAAAGCCTTGAATTTGGCCACATTTTGCCAAAATTTCGACGTTTTGTATGGAAATTGAGCCAAAAACGGGGTTTTGTCGCCAAATCCGGTACTTGCCAGCCTCTCTGTTGATTGTCTTTGTCATTTTCGTGCTCAGCCTGATAGGTTACAACAGAATATGTCCAAAGGCTCCAAGAAATCTCGGTGAAAGGCTCCAATTTGACGAAATAATCACAGAATTGACATTACAAGCAAATTCTAAGCATTTCTGTGCATTTGTCGCAAAAATCGGTACTTACCACTAAATTGCTTGATGCCCTTGGGCATTTTTTTGCTCAGCCTGACAGGATAAAACAGAATATGGCCAAGGGATCCAATGGGAGTCGGTGAAAGCCTCGAATTTGGCCACATTTGGCGCAAATTTCGACGTTTTGTATGGAAATTGAGCCAAAAACGGGGTTTTGTCGCCAAATCCGGTACTTGCCAGCCTCTCTGTTGATTGTCTTTGTCATTTTCGTGCTCAGCCTGACAGGATACAACAAAATAGGGCCAAGGGATCCAAGAGGAGTCGGTGAAAGCCTCGAATTTGGCCACATTTGGCCCAAATTTCGACGTTTTGTATGGAAATTGAGCCAAAAACGGGGTTTTGTCGCCAAATCCGGTACTTGCCAGCGTCTCTGTTGATTGTCTTTGTCATTTTCGTGCTCAGCCTGATAGGTTACAACAGAATATGTCCAAAGGCTCCAAGAAATCTCGGTGAAAGGCTCCAATTTGACGAAATAATCACAGAATTGACATTACAAGCAAATTCTAAGCATTTCTGTGCATTTGTCGCAAAAATCGGTACTTACCACTAAATTGCTTGATGCCCTTGGGCATTTTTTTGCTCAGCCTGACAGGATAAAACAGAATATGGCCAAGGGATCCAATGGGAGTCGGTGAAAGCCTCGAATTTGGCCACATTTGGCGCAAATTTCGACGTTTTGTATGGAAATTGAGCCAAAAACGGGGTTTTGTCGCCAAATCCGGTACTTGCCAGCCTCTCTGTTGATTGTCTTTGTCATTTTCGTGCTCAGCCTGACAGGATACAACAAAATAGGGCCAAGGGATCCAAGAGGAGTCGGTGAAAGCCTCGAATTTGGCCACATTTGGCCCAAATTTCGACGTTTTGTATGGAAATTGAGCCAAAAACGGGGTTTTGTCGCCAAATCCGGTACTTGCCAGCGTCTCTGTTGATTGTTTTTGTCATTTTCGTGCTCAGCCTGATAGGTTACAACAGAATATGTCCAAAGGCTCCAAGAAATCTCGGTGAAAGGCTCCAATTTGACGAAATAATCACAGAATTGACATTACAAGCAAATTCTAAGCATTTCTGTGCATTTGTCGCAAAAATCGGTACTTACCACTGAATTGCTTGATGCCCTTGAGCATTTTTTTGCTCAGCCTGACAGGATACAACAGAATATGGCCAAGGGATCCAATGGGAGTCGGTGAAAGCCTCGAATTTGGCCACATTTGGCCCAAATTTCGACGTTTTGTATGGAAATTGAGCCAAAAACGGGGTTTTGTGGCCAAATCCGGTACTTGCCAGCCTCTCTGTTGATTGTCTTTGTCATTTTCGTGCTCAGCCTGACAGGATACAACAAAATAGGGCCAAGGGATCCAAGAGGAGTCGGTGAAAGCCTCGAATTTGGCCACATTTGGCCCAAATTTCGACGTTTTGTATGGAAATTGAGCCAAAAACGAGGTTTTGTCGCCAAATCCGGTACTTGCCAGCGTCTCTGTTGATTGTCTTTGTCATTTTCGTGCTCAGCCTGATAGGTTACAACAGAATATGTCCAAAGGCTCCAAGAAATCTCGGTGAAAGGCTCCAATTTGACGAAATAATCACAGAATTGACATTACAAGCAAATTCTAAGCATTTCTGTGCATTTGTCGCAAAAATCGGTACTTACCACTGAATTGCTTGATGCCCTTGGGCATTTTTTTGCTCAGCCTGACAGCATACAACAGAATATGGCCAAGGGATCCAATGGGAGTTGGTGAAAGCCTCGAATTTGGTCACATTTGGCCCAAATTTCGACGTTTTGTATGGAAATTGAGCCAAAAACGGGGTTTTGTCGCCAAATCCGGTACTTGCCAGCCTCTCTGTTGATTGTCTTTGTCATTTTCGTGCTCAGCCTGACAGGATACAACAAAATAGGGCCAAGGGATCCAAGAGGAGTCGGTGAAAGCCTCGAATTTGGCCACATTTGGCCCAAATTTCGACGTTTTGTATGGATATTGAGCCAAAAACGGGGTTTTGTCGCCAAATCCGGTACTTGCCAGCGTCTCTGTTGATTGTCTTTGTCATTTTCGTGCTCAGCCTGATAGGTTACAACAGAATATGTCCAAAGGCTCCAAGAAATCTCGGTGAAAGGCTCCAATTTGACGAAATAATCACAGAATTGACATTACAAGCAAATTCTAAGCATTTCTGTGCATTTGTCGCAAAAATCGGTACTTACCACTGAATTGCTTGATGCCCTTGAGCATTTTTTTGCTCAGTTTGACAGGATACAACAGAATATGGCCAAGGGATCCAATGGGAGTCGGTGAAAGCCTCGAATTTGGCCACATTTGGCCCAAATTTCGACGTTTTGTATGGAAATTGAGCCAAAAACGGGGTTTTGTCGCCAAATCCGGTACTTGCCAGCCTCTCTGTTGATTGTCTTTGTCATTTTCGTGCTCAGCCTGACAGGATACAACAAAATAGGGCCAAGGGATCCAAGAGGAGTCGGTGAAAGCCTCGAATTTGGCCACATTTTGCCCAAATTTCGACGTTTTGTATGGAAATTGAGCCAAAAACGGGGTTTTGTCGCCAAATCCGGTACTTGCCAGCGTCTCTGTTGATTGTCTTTGTCATTTTCGTGCTCAGCCTGATAGGTTACAACAGAATATGTCCAAAGGCTCCAAGAAATCTCGGTGAAAGGCTCCAATTTGACGAAATAATCACAGAATTGACATTACAAGCAAATTTAAAGCATTTCTGTGCATTTGTCGCAAAAATCGGTACTTACCACTGAATTGCTTGATGCCCTTGGGCATTTTTTTGCTCAGCCTGACAGGATACAACAGAATATGGCCAAGGGATCCAATGGGAGTCGGTGAAAGCCTCGAATTTGGCCACATTTGGCGCAAATTTCGACGTTTTGTATGGAAATTGAGCCAAAAACGGGGTTTTGTCGCCAAATCCGGTACTTGCCAGCCTCTCTGTTGATTGTCTTTGTCATTTTCGTGCTCAGCCTGACAGGATACAACAAAATAGGGCCAAGGGATCCAAGTGGAGTCGGTGAAAGCCTCGAATTTGGCCACATTTGGCCCAAATTTCGACGTTTTGTATGGAAATTGAGCCAAAAACGGGGTTTTGTCGCCAAATCCGGTACTTGCCAGCCTCTCTGTTGATTGTCTTTGTCATTTTCGTGCTCAGCCTGACAGGATACAACAAAATAGGGCCAAGGGATCCAAGAGGAGTCGGTGAAAGCCTCGAATTTGGCCTCATTTTGCCCAAATTTCGACGTTTTGTATGGAAATTGAGCCAAAAACGAGGTTTTGTCGCCAAATCCGGTACTTGCCAGCGTCTCTGTTGATTGTCTTTGTCATTTTCGTGCTCAGCCTGATAGGTTACAACAGAATATGTCCAAAGGCTCCAAGAAATCTCGGTGAAAGGCTCCAATTTGACGAAATAATCACAGAATTGACATTACAAGCAAATTCTAAGCATTTCTGTGCATTTGTCGCAAAAATCGGTACTTACCACTGAATTGCTTGATGCCCTTGAGCATTTTTTTGCTCAGTTTGACAGGATACAACAGAATATGGCCAAGGGATCCAATGGGAGTCGGTGAAAGCCTCGAATTTGGCCACATTTGGCCCAAATTTCGACGTTTTGTATGGAAATTGAGCCAAAAACGGGGTTTTGTCGCCAAATCCGGTACTTGCCAGCCTCTCTGTTGATTGTCTTTGTCATTTTCGTGCTCAGCCTGACAGGATACAACAAAATAGGGCCAAGGGATCCAAGAGGAGTCGGTGAAAGCCTCGAATTTGGCCACATTTTGCCCAAATTTCGACGTTTTGTATGGAAATTGAGCCAAAAACGGGGTTTTGTCGCCAAATCCGGTACTTGCCAGCGTCTCTGTTGATTGTCTTTGTCATTTTCGTGCTCAGCCTGATAGGTTACAACAGAATATGTCCAAAGGCTCCAAGAAATCTCGGTGAAAGGCTCCAATTTGACGAAATAATCACAGAATTGACATTACAAGCAAATTTAAAGCATTTCTGTGCATTTGTCGCAAAAATCGGTACTTACCACTGAATTGCTTGATGCCCTTGGGCATTTTTTTGCTCAGCCTGACAGGATACAACAGAATATGGCCAAGGGATCCAATGGGAGTCGGTGAAAGCCTCGAATTTGGCCACATTTGGCGCAAATTTCGACGTTTTGTATGGAAATTGAGCCAAAAACGGGGTTTTGTCGCCAAATCCGGTACTTGCCAGCCTCTCTGTTGATTGTCTTTGTCATTTTCGTGCTCAGCCTGACAGGATACAACAAAATAGGGCCAAGGGATCCAAGAGGAGTCGGTGAAAGCCTCGAATTTGGCCACATTTGGCCCAAATTTCGACGTTTTGTATGGAAATTGAGCCAAAAACGGGGTTTTGTCGCCAAATCCGGTACTTGCCAGCCTCTCTGTTGATTGTCTTTGTCATTTTCGTGCTCAGCCTGACAGGATACAACAAAATAGGGCCAAGGGATCCAAGAGGAGTCGGTGAAAGCCTCGAATTTGGCCTCATTTTGCCCAAATTTCGACGTTTTGTATGGAAATTGAGCCAAAAACGAGGTTTTGTCGCCAAATCCGGTACTTGCCAGCGTCTCTGTTGATTGTCTTTGTCATTTTCGTGCTCAGCCTGATAGGTTACAACAGAATATGTCCAAAGGCTCCAAGAAATCTCGGTGAAAGGCTCCAATTTGACGAAATAATCACAGAATTGACATTACAAGCAAATTCTAAGCATTTCTGTGCATTTGTCGCAAAAATCGGTACTTACCACTGAATTGCTTGATGCCCTTGGGCATTTTTTTGCTCAGCCTGACAGGATACAACAGAATATGGCCAAGGGATCCAATGGGAGTCGGTGAAAGCCTCGAATTTGGTCACATTTGGCCCAAATTTCGACGTTTTGTATGGAAATTGAGACAAAAACGGGGTTTTGTCGCCAAATCCGGTACTTGCCAGCCTCTCTGTTGATTGTCTTTGTCATTTTCGTGCTCAGCCTGACAGGATACAACAAAATAGGGCCAAGGGATCCAAGAGGAGTCGGTGAAAGCCTCGAATTTGGCCACATTTGGCCCAAATTTCGACGTTTTGTATGGAAATTGAGCCAAAAACGGGGTTTTGTCGCCAAATCCGGTACTTGCCAGCGTCTCTGTTGATTGTCTTTGTCATTTTCGTGCTCAGCCTGATAGGTTACAACAGAATATGTCCAAAGGCTCCAAGAAATCTCGGTGAAAGGCTCCAATTTGACGAAATAATCACAGAATTGACATTACAAGCAAATTCTAAGCATTTCTGTGCATTTGTCGCAAAAATCGGTACTTACCACTAAATTGCTTGATGCCCTTGGGCATTTTTTTGCTCAGCCTGACAGGATACAACAGAATATGGCCAAGGGATCCAATGGGAGTCGGTGAAAGCCTCGAATTTGGCCACATTTGGCGCAAATTTCGACGTTTTGTATGGAAATTGAGCCAAAAACGGGGTTTTGTCGCCAAATCCGGTACTTGCCAGCCTCTCTGTTGATTGTCTTTGTCATTTTCGTGCTCAGCCTGACAGGATACAACAAAATAGGGCCAAGGGATCCAAGAGGAGTCGGTGAAAGCCTCGAATTTGGCCACATTTGGCCCAAATTTCGACGTTTTGTATGGAAATTGAGCCAAAAACGGGGTTTTGTCGCCAAATCCGGTACTTGCCAGCGTCTCTGTTGATTGTCTTTGTCATTTTCGTGCTCAGCCTGATAGGTTACAACAGAATATGTCCAAAGGCTCCAAGAAATCTCGGTGAAAGGCTCCAATTTGACGAAATAATCACAGAATTGACATTACAAGCAAATTCTAAGCATTTCTGTGCATTTGTCGCAAAAATCGGTACTTACCACTGAATTGCTTGATGCCCTTGAGCATTTTTTTGCTCAGCCTGACAGGATACAACAGAATATGGCCAAGGAATCCAATGGGAGTCGGTGAAAGCCTCGAATTTGGCCACATTTGGCCCAAATTTCGACGTTTTGTATGGAAATTGAGCCAAAAACGGGGTTTTGTGGCCAAATCCGGTACTTGCCAGCCTCTCTGTTGATTGTCTTTGTCATTTTCGTGCTCAGCCTGACAGGATACAACAAAATAGGGCCAAGGGATCCAAGAGGAGTTGGTGAAAGCCTCGAATTTGGCCACATTTGGCCCAAATTTCGACGTTTTGTATGGATATTGAGCCAAAAACGGGGTTTTGTCGCCAAATCCGGTACTTGCCAGCGTCTCTGTTGATTGTCTTTGTCATTTTCGTGCTCAGCCTGATAGGTTACAACAGAATATGTCCAAAGGCTCCAAGAAATCTCGGTGAAAGGCTCCAATTTGACGAAATAATCACAGAATTGACATTACAAGCAAATTCTAAGCATTTCTGTGCATTTGTCGCAAAAATCGGTACTTACCACTGAATTGCTTGATGCCCTTGGGCATTTTTTTGCTCAGCCTGACAGGATACAACAGAATATGGCCAAGGGATCCAATGGGAGTCGGTGAAAGCCTCGAATTTGGCCACATTTGGCGCAAATTTCGACGTTTTGTATGGAAATTGAGCCAAAAACGGGGTTTTGTGGCCAAATCCGGTACTTGCCAGCCTCTCTGTTGATTGTCTTTGTCATTTTCGTGCTCAGCCTGACAGGATACAACAAAATAGGGCCAAGGGATCGAAGAGGAGTCGGTGAAAGCCTCGAATTTGGCCACATTTGGCCCAAATTTCGACGTTTTGTATGGAAATTGAGCCAAAAACGGGGTTTTGTCGCCAAATCCGGTACTTGCCAGCGTCTCTGTTGATTGTCTTTGTCATTTTCGTGCTCAGCCTGATAGGTTACAACAGAATATGTCCAAAGGCTCCAAGAAATCTCGGTGAAAGGCTCCAATTTGACGAAATAATCACAGAATTGACATTACAAGCAAATTCTAAGCATTTCTGTGCATTTGTCGCAAAAATCGGTACTTACCACTGAATTGCTTGATGCCCTTGGGCATTTTTTTGCTCAGCCTGACAGGATACAACAGAATATGGCCAAGGGATCCAATGGGAGTCGGTGAAAGCCTCGAACTTGGCCACATTTGGCGCAAATTTCGACGTTTTGTATGGAAATTGAGCAAAAAACGGGGTTTTGTCGCCAAATCCGGTACTTGCCAGCCTCTCTGTTGATTGTCTTTGTCATTTTCGTGCTCAGCCTGAATGGATACAACAAAATAGGGCCAAGGGATCCAAGAGGAGTCGGTGAAAGCCTCGAATTTGGCCACATTTGGCCCAAATTTCGACGTTTTGAATGGAAATTGAGCCAAAAACGGGGTTTTGTCGCCAAATCCGGTACTTGCCAGCGTCTCTGTTGATTGTCTTTGTCATTTTCGTGCTCAGCCTGATAGGTTACAACAGAATATGTCCAAAGGCTCCAAGAAATCTTGGTGAAAGGCTCCAATTTGACGAAATAATCACAGAATTGACATTACAAGCAAATTCTAAGCATTTCTGTGCATTTGTCGCAAAAATCGGTACTTACCACTGAATTGCTTGATGCCCTTGGGCATTTTTTTGCTCAGCCTGACAGGATACAACAGAATATGGCCAAGGGATCCAATGGGAGTCGGTGAAAGCCTCGAATTTGGCCACATTTGGCCCAAATTTCGACGTTTTGTATGGAAATTGAGCCAAAAACGGGGTTTTGTCGCCAAATCCGGTACTTGCCAGCCTCTCTGTTGATTGTCTTTGTCATTTTCGTGCTCAGCCTGACAGGATACAACAAAATAGGGCCAAGGGATCCAAGAGGAGTCGGTGAAAGCCTCGAATTTGGCCACATTTGGCCCAAATTTCGACGTTTTGTATGGATATTGAGCCAAAAACGGGGTTTTGTCGCCAAATCCGGTACTTGCCAGCGTCTCTGTTGATTGTCTTTGTCATTTTCGTGCTCAGCCTGATAGGTTACAACAGAATATGTCCAAAGGCTCCAAGAAATCTCGGTGAAAGGCTCCAATTTGACGAAATAATCACAGAATTGACATTACAAGCAAATTCTAAGCATTTCTGTGCATTTGTCGCAAAAATCGGTACTTACCACTAAATTGCTTGATGCCCTTGGGCATTTTTTTGCTCAGCCTGACAGGATACAACAGAATATGGCCAAGGGATCCAATGGGAGTCGGTGAAAGCCTCGAATTTGGCCACATTTGGCGCAAATTTCGACGTTTTGTATGGAAATTGAGCCAAAAACGGGGTTTTGTCGCCAAATCCGGTACTTGCCAGCCTCTCTGTTGATTGTCTTTGTCATTTTCGTGCTCAGCCTGACAGGATACAACAAAATAGGGCCAAGGGATCCAAGAGGAGTCGGTGAAAGCCTCGAATTTGGCCACATTTGGCCCAAATTTCGACGTTTTGTATGGAAATTGAGCCAAAAACGGGGTTTTGTCGCCAAATCCGGTACTTGCCAGCGTCTCTGTTGATTGTCTTTGTCATTTTCGTGCTCAGCCTGATAGGTTACAACAGAATATGTCCAAAGGCTCCAAGAAATCTCGGTGAAAGGCTCCAATTTGACGAAATAATCACAGAATTGACATTACAAGCAAATTTAAAGCATTTCTGTGCATTTGTCGCAAAAATCGGTACTTACCACTGAATTGCTTGATGCCCTTGGGCATTTTTTTGCTCAGCCTGACAGGATACAACAGAATATGGCCAAGGGATCCAATGGGAGTCGGTGAAAGCCTCGAATTTGGCCACATTTGGCGCAAATTTCGACGTTTTGTATGGAAATTGAGCCAAAAACGGGGTTTTGTCGCCAAATCCGGTACTTGCCAGCCTCTCTGTTGATTGTCTTTGTCATTTTCGTGCTCAGCCTGACAGGATACAACAAAATAGGGCCAAGGGATCCAAGAGGAGTCGGTGAAAGCCTCGAATTTGGCCACATTTTGCCCAAATTTCGACGTTTTGTATGGAAATTGAGCCAAAAACGGGGTTTTGTCGCCAAATCCGGTACTTGCCAGCCTCTCTGTTGATTGTCTTTGTCATTTTCGTGCTCAGCCTGATAGGTTACAACAGAATATGTCCAAAGGCTCCAAGAAATCTCGGTGAAAGGCTCCAATTTGACGAAATAATCACAGAATTGACATTACAAGCAAATTCTAAGCATTTCTGTGCATTTGTCGCAAAAATCGGTACTTACCACTGAATTGCTTGATGCCCTTGGGCATTTTTTTGCTCAGCCTGACAGAATACAACAAAATAGGGCCAAGGGATCCAAGAGGAGTCGGTGAAAGCCTTGAATTTGGCCACATTTTGCCCAAATTTCGACGTTTTGTATGGAAATTGAGCCAAAAACGGGGTTTTGTCGCCAAATCCGGTACTTGCCAGCCTCTCTGTTGATTGTCTTTGTCATTTTCGTGCTCAGCCTGATAGGTTACAACAGAATATGTCCAAAGGCTCCAAGAAATCTCGGTGAAAGGCTCCAATTTGACGAAATAATCACAGAATTGACATTACAAGCAAATTCTAAGCATTTCTGTGCATTTGTCGCAAAAATCGGTACTTACCACTAAATTGCTTGATGCCCTTGGGCATTTTTTTGCTCAGCCTGACAGGATAAAACAGAATATGGCCAAGGGATCCAATGGGAGTCGGTGAAAGCCTCGAATTTGGCCACATTTGGCGCAAATTTCGACGTTTTGTATGGAAATTGAGCCAAAAACGGGGTTTTGTCGCCAAATCCGGTACTTGCCAGCCTCTCTGTTGATTGTCTTTGTCATTTTCGTGCTCAGCCTGACAGGATACAACAAAATAGGGCCAAGGGATCCAAGAGGAGTCGGTGAAAGCCTCGAATTTGGCCACATTTGGCCCAAATTTCGACGTTTTGTATGGAAATTGAGCCAAAAACGGGGTTTTGTCGCCAAATCCGGTACTTGCCAGCCTCTCTGTTGATTGTCTTTGTCATTTTCGTGCTCAGCCTGATAGGTTACAACAGAATATGTCCAAAGGCTCCAAGAAATCTCGGTGAAAGGCTCCAATTTGACGAAATAATCACAGAATTGACATTACAAGCAAATTCTAAGCATTTCTGTGCATTTGTCGCAAAAATCGGTACTTACCACTGAATTGCTTGATGCCCTTGGGCATTTTTTTGCTCAGCCTGACAGGATACAACAGAATATGGCCAAGGGATCCAATGGGAGTCGGTGAAAGCCTCGAATTTGGCCACATTTGGCGCAAATTTCGACGTTTTGTATGGAAATTGAGCAAAAAACGGGGTTTTGTCGCCAAATCCGGTACTTGCCAGCCTCTCTGTTGATTGTCTTTGTCATTTTCGTGCTCAGCCTGACAGGATACAACAAAATAGGGCCAAGGGATCCAAGAGGAGTCGGTGAAAGCCTCGAATTTGGCCACATTTTGCCCAAATTTCGACGTTTTGTATGGAAATTGAGCCAAAAACGGGGTTTTGTCGCCAAATCCGGTACTTGCCAGCCTCTCTGTTGATTGTCTTTGTCATTTTCGTGCTCAGCCTGATAGGTTACAACAGAATATGTCCAAAGGCTCCAAGAAATCTCGGTGAAAGGCTCCAATTTGACGAAATAATCACAGAATTGACATTACAAGCAAATTCTAAGCATTTCTGTGCATTTGTCGCAAAAATCGGTACTTACCACTGAATTGCTTGATGCCCTTGGGCATTTTTTTGCTCAGCCTGACAGAATACAACAAAATAGGGCCAAGGGATCCAAGAGGAGTCGGTGAAAGCCTTGAATTTGGCCACATTTTGCCCAAATTTCGACGTTTTGTATGGAAATTGAGCCAAAAACGGGGTTTTGTCGCCAAATCCGGTACTTGCCAGCCTCTCTGTTGATTGTCTTTGTCATTTTCGTGCTCAGCCTGATAGGTTACAACAGAATATGTCCAAAGGCTCCAAGAAATCTCGGTGAAAGGCTCCAATTTGACGAAATAATCACAGAATTGACATTACAAGCAAATTCTAAGCATTTCTGTGCATTTGTCGCAAAAATCGGTACTTACCACTAAATTGCTTGATGCCCTTGGGCATTTTTTTGCTCAGCCTGACAGGATAAAACAGAATATGGCCAAGGGATCCAATGGGAGTCGGTGAAAGCCTCGAATTTGGCCACATTTGGCGCAAATTTCGACGTTTTGTATGGAAATTGAGCCAAAAACGGGGTTTTGTCGCCAAATCCGGTACTTGCCAGCCTCTCTGTTGATTGTCTTTGTCATTTTCGTGCTCAGCCTGACAGGATACAACAAAATAGGGCCAAGGGATCCAAGAGGAGTCGGTGAAAGCCTCGAATTTGGCCACATTTGGCCCAAATTTCGACGTTTTGTATGGAAATTGAGCCAAAAACGGGGTTTTGTCGCCAAATCCGGTACTTGCCAGCGTCTCTGTTGATTGTTTTTGTCATTTTCGTGCTCAGCCTGATAGGTTACAACAGAATATGTCCAAAGGCTCCAAGAAATCTCGGTGAAAGGCTCCAATTTGACGAAATAATCACAGAATTGACATTACAAGCAAATTCTAAGCATTTCTGTGCATTTGTCGCAAAAATCGGTACTTACCACTGAATTGCTTGATGCCCTTGAGCATTTTTTTGCTCAGCCTGACAGGATACAACAGAATATGGCCAAGGGATCCAATGGGAGTCGGTGAAAGCCTCGAATTTGGCCACATTTGGCCCAAATTTCGACGTTTTGTATGGAAATTGAGCCAAAAACGGGGTTTTGTGGCCAAATCCGGTACTTGCCAGCCTCTCTGTTGATTGTCTTTGTCATTTTCGTGCTCAGCCTGACAGGATACAACAAAATAGGGCCAAGGGATCCAAGAGGAGTCGGTGAAAGCCTCGAATTTGGCCACATTTGGCCCAAATTTCGACGTTTTGTATGGAAATTGAGCCAAAAACGAGGTTTTGTCGCCAAATCCGGTACTTGCCAGCGTCTCTGTTGATTGTCTTTGTCATTTTCGTGCTCAGCCTGATAGGTTACAACAGAATATGTCCAAAGGCTCCAAGAAATCTCGGTGAAAGGCTCCAATTTGACGAAATAATCACAGAATTGACATTACAAGCAAATTCTAAGCATTTCTGTGCATTTGTCGCAAAAATCGGTACTTACCACTGAATTGCTTGATGCCCTTGGGCATTTTTTTGCTCAGCCTGACAGAATACAACAAAATAGGGCCAAGGGATCCAAGAGGAGTCGGTGAA
Source organism: Hydra viridissima (assembly GCF_058129835.1). NCBI lineage: Eukaryota > Metazoa > Cnidaria > Hydrozoa > Anthoathecata > Hydridae > Hydra > Hydra viridissima. The sequence continues at coordinate 187,542 of NW_028324323.1, forward strand.
AGCCTTGAATTTGGCCACATTTTGCCCAAATTTCGACGTTTTGTATGGAAATTGAGCCAAAAACGGGGTTTTGTCGCCAAATCCGGTACTTGCCAGCCTCTCTGTTGATTGTCTTTGTCATTTTCGTGCTCAGCCTGATAGGTTACAACAGAATATGTCCAAAGGCTCCAAGAAATCTCGGTGAAAGGCTCCAATTTGACGAAATAATCACAGAATTGACATTACAAGCAAATTCTAAGCATTTCTGTGCATTTGTCGCAAAAATCGGTACTTACCACTAAATTGCTTGATGCCCTTGGGCATTTTTTTGCTCAGCCTGACAGGATAAAACAGAATATGGCCAAGGGATCCAATGGGAGTCGGTGAAAGCCTCGAATTTGGCCACATTTGGCGCAAATTTCGACGTTTTGTATGGAAATTGAGCCAAAAACGGGGTTTTGTCGCCAAATCCGGTACTTGCCAGCCTCTCTGTTGATTGTCTTTGTCATTTTCGTGCTCAGCCTGACAGGATACAACAAAATAGGGCCAAGGGATCCAAGAGGAGTCGGTGAAAGCCTCGAATTTGGCCACATTTGGCCCAAATTTCGACGTTTTGTATGGAAATTGAGCCAAAAACGGGGTTTTGTCGCCAAATCCGGTACTTGCCAGCGTCTCTGTTGATTGTTTTTGTCATTTTCGTGCTCAGCCTGATAGGTTACAACAGAATATGTCCAAAGGCTCCAAGAAATCTCGGTGAAAGGCTCCAAATTGACGAAATAATCACAGAATTGACATTACAAGCAAATTCTAAGCATTTCTGTGCATTTGTCGCAAAAATCGGTACTTACCACTGAATTGCTTGATGCCCTTGAGCATTTTTTTGCTCAGCCTGACAGGATACAACAGAATATGGCCAAGGGATCCAATGGGAGTCGGTGAAAGCCTCGAATTTGGCCACATTTGGCCCAAATTTCGACGTTTTGTATGGAAATTGAGCCAAAAACGGGGTTTTGTGGCCAAATCCGGTACTTGCCAGCCTCTCTGTTGATTGTCTTTGTCATTTTCGTGCTCAGCCTGACAGGATACAACAAAATAGGGCCAAGGGATCCAAGAGGAGTCGGTGAAAGCCTCGAATTTGGCCACATTTGGCCCAAATTTCGACGTTTTGTATGGAAATTGAGCCAAAAACGAGGTTTTGTCGCCAAATCCGGTACTTGCCAGCGTCTCTGTTGATTGTCTTTGTCATTTTCGTGCTCAGCCTGATAGGTTACAACAGAATATGTCCAAAGGCTCCAAGAAATCTCGGTGAAAGGCTCCAATTTGACGAAATAATCACAGAATTGACATTACAAGCAAATTCTAAGCATTTCTGTGCATTTGTCGCAAAAATCGGTACTTACCACTGAATTGCTTGATGCCCTTGGGCATTTTTTTGCTCAGCCTGACAGGATACAACAGAATATGGCCAAGGGATCCAATGGGAGTCGGTGAAAGCCTCGAATTTGGCCACATTTGGCGCAAATTTCGACGTTTTGTATGGAAATTGAGCCAAAAACGGGGTTTTGTCGCCAAATCCGGTACTTGCCAGCCTCTCTGTTGATTGTCTTTGTCATTTTCGTGCTCAGCCTGACAGGATACAACAAAATAGGGCCAAGGGATCCAAGAGGAGTCGGTGAAAGCCTCGAATTTGGCCACATTTGGCCCAAATTTCGACGTTTTGTATGGAAATTGAGCCAAAAACGAGGTTTTGTCGCCAAATCCGGTACTTGCCAGCGTCTCTGTTGATTGTCTTTGTCATTTTCGTGCTCAGCCTGATAGGTTACAACAGAATATGTCCAAAGGCTCCAAGAAATCTCGGTGAAAGGCTCCAATTTGACGAAATAATCACAGAATTGACATTACAAGCAAATTCTAAGCATTTCTGTGCATTTGTCGCAAAAATCGGTACTTACCACTGAATTGCTTGATGCCCTTGGGCATTTTTTTGCTCAGCCTGACAGGATACAACAGAATATGGCCAAGGGATCCAATGGGAGTCGGTGAAAGCCTCGAATTTGGCCACATTTGGCGCAAATTTCGACGTTTTGTATGGAAATTGAGCCAAAAACGGGGTTTTGTGGCCAAATCCGGTACTTGCCAGCCTCTCTGTTGATTGTCTTTGTCATTTTCGTGCTCAGCCTGACAGGATATTACAAAATAGGGCCAAGGGATCCAAGAGGAGTCGGTGAAAGCCTCGAATTTGGCCACATTTGGCCCAAATTTCGACGTTTTGTATGGAAATTGAGCCAAAAACGAGGTTTTGTCGCCAAATCCGGTACTTGCCAGCGTCTCTGTTGATTGTCTTTGTCATTTTCGTGCTCAGCCTGATAGGTTACAACAGAATATGTCCAAAGGCTCCAAGAAATCTCGGTGAAAGGCTCCAATTTGACGAAATAATCACAGAATTGACATTACAAGCAAATTCTAAGCATTTCTGTGCATTTGTCGCAAAAATCGGTACTTACCACTGAATTGCTTGATGCCCTTGGGCATTTTTTTGCTCAGCCTGACAGTATACAACAGAATATGGCCAAGGGATCCAATGGGAGTCGGTGAAAGCCTCGAATTTGGCCACATTTGGCGCAAATTTCGACGTTTTGTATGGAAATTGAGCCAAAAACGGGGTTTTGTCGCCAAATCCGGTACTTGCCAGCCTCTCTGTTGATTGTCTTTGTCATTTTCGTGCTCAGCCTGACAGGATACAACAAAATAGGGCCAAGGGATCCAAGAGGAGTCGGTGAAAGCCTCGAATTTGGCCACATTTTGCCCAAATTTCGACGTTTTGTATGGAAATTGAGCCAAAAACGGGGTTTTGTCGCCAAATCCGGTACTTGCCAGCCTCTCTGTTGATTGTCTTTGTCATTTTCGTGCTCAGCCTGATAGGTTACAACAGAATATGTCCAAAGGCTCCAAGAAATCTCGGTGAAAGGCTCCAATTTGACGAAATAATCACAGAATTGACATTACAAGCAAATTCTAAGCATTTCTGTGCATTTGTCGCAAAAATCGGTACTTACCACTGAATTGCTTGATGCCCTTGGGCATTTTTTTGCTCAGCCTGACAGAATACAACAAAATAGGGCCAAGGGATCCAAGAGGAGTCGGTGAAAGCCTTGAATTTGGCCACATTTTGCCCAAATTTCGACGTTTTGTATGGAAATTGAGCCAAAAACGGGGTTTTGTCGCCAAATCCGGTACTTGCCAGCCTCTCTGTTGATTGTCTTTGTCATTTTCGTGCTCAGCCCTATAGGTTACAACAGAATATGTCCAAAGGCTCCAAGAAATCTCGGTGAAAGGCTCCAATTTGACGAAATAATCACAGAATTGACATTACAAGCAAATTCTAAGCATTTCTGTGCATTTGTCGCAAAAATCGGTACTTACCACTAAATTGCTTGATGCCCTTGGGCATTTTTTTGCTCAGCCTGACAGGATAAAACAGAATATGGCCAAGGGATCCAATGGGAGTCGGTGAAAGCCTCGAATTTGGCCACATTTGGCGCAAATTTCGACGTTTTGTATGGAAATTGAGCCAAAAACGGGGTTTTGTCGCCAAATCCGGTACTTGCCAGCCTCTCTGTTGATTGTCTTTGTCATTTTCGTGCTCAGCCTGACAGGATACAACAAAATAGGGCCAAGGGATCCAAGAGGAGTCGGTGAAAGCCTCGAATTTGGCCACATTTGGCCCAAATTTCGACGTTTTGTATGGAAATTGAGCCAAAAACGGGGTTTTGTCGCCAAATCCGGTACTTGCCAGCGTCTCTGTTGATTGTTTTTGTCATTTTCGTGCTCAGCCTGATAGGTTACAACAGAATATGTCCAAAGGCTCCAAGAAATCTCGGTGAAAGGCTCCAATTTGACGAAATAATCACAGAATTGACATTACAAGCAAATTCTAAGCATTTCTGTGCATTTGTCGCAAAAATCGGTACTTACCACTGAATTGCTTGATGCCCTTGAGCATTTTTTTGCTCAGCCTGACAGGATACAACAGAATATGGCCAAGGGATCCAATGGGAGTCGGTGAAAGCCTCGAATTTGGCCACATTTGGCCCAAATTTCGACGTTTTGTATGGAAATTGAGCCAAAAACGGGGTTTTGTGGCCAAATCCGGTACTTGCCAGCCTCTCTGTTGATTGTCTTTGTCATTTTCGTGCTCAGCCTGACAGGATACAACAAAATAGGGCCAAGGGATCCAAGAGGAGTCGGTGAAAGCCTCGAATTTGGCCACATTTGGCCCAAATTTCGACGTTTTGTATGGAAATTGAGCCAAAAACGAGGTTTTGTCGCCAAATCCGGTACTTGCCAGCGTCTCTGTTGATTGTCTTTGTCATTTTCGTGCTCAGCCTGATAGGTTACAACAGAATATGTCCAAAGGCTCCAAGAAATCTCGGTGAAAGGCTCCAATTTGACGAAATAATCACAGAATTGACATTACAAGCAAATTCTAAGCATTTCTGTGCATTTGTCGCAAAAATCGGTACTTACCACTGAATTGCTTGATGCCCTTGAGCATTTTTTTGCTCAGCCTGACAGGATACAACAGAATATGGCCAAGGGATCCAATGGGAGTCGGTGAAAGCCTCGAATTTGGCCACATTTGGCCCAAATTTCGACGTTTTGTATGGAAATTGAGCCAAAAACGGGGTTTTGTGGCCAAATCCGGTACTTGCCAGCCTCTCTGTTGATTGTCTTTGTCATTTTCGTGCTCAGCCTGACAGGATACAACAAAATAGGGCCAAAGGATCCAAGAGGAGTCGGTGAAAGCCTCGAATTTGGCCACATTTGGCCCAAATTTCGACGTTTTGTATGGAAATTGAGCCAAAAACGAGGTTTTGTCGCCAAATCCGGTACTTGCCAGCGTCTCTGTTGATTGTCTTTGTCATTTTCGTGCTCAGCCTGATAGGTTACAACAGAATATGTCCAAAGGCTCCAAGAAATCTCGGTGAAAGGCTCCAATTTGACGAAATAATCACAGAATTGACATTACAAGCAAATTCTAAGCATTTCTGTGCATTTGTCGCAAAAATCGGTACTTACCACTGAATTGCTTGATGCCCTTGGGCATTTTTTTGCTCAGCCTGACAGGATACAACAGAATATGGCCAAGGGATCCAATGGGAGTAGGTGAAAGCCTCGAATTTGGTCACATTTGGCCCAAATTTCGACGTTTTGTATGGAAATTGAGCCAAAAACGGGGTTTTGTCGCCAAATCCGGTACTTGCCAGCCTCTCTGTTGATTGTCTTTGTCATTTTCGTGCTCAGCCTGACAGGATACAACAAAATAGGGCCAAGGGATCCAAGAGGAGTCGGTGAAAGCCTCGAATTTGGCCACATTTGGCCCAAATTTCGACGTTTTGTATGGATATTGAGCCAAAAACGGGGTTTTGTCGCCAAATCCGGTATTTGCCAGCGTCTCTGTTGATTGTCTTTGTCATTTTCGTGCTCAGCCTGATAGGTTACAACAGAATATGTCCAAAGGCTCCAAGAAATCTCGGTGAAAGGCTCCAATTTGACGAAATAATCACAGAATTGACATTACAAGCAAATTCTAAGCATTTCTGTGCATTTGTCGCAAAAATCGGTACTTACCACTGAATTGCTTGATGCCCTTGAGCATTTTTTTGCTCAGTTTGACAGGATACAACAGAATATGGCCAAGGGATCCAATGGGAGTCGGTGAAAGCCTCGAATTTGGCCACATTTGGCCCAAATTTCGACGTTTTGTATGGAAATTGAGCCAAAAACGGGGTTTTGTCGCCAAATCCGGTACTTGCCAGCCTCTCTGTTGATTGTCTTTGTCATTTTCGTGCTCAGCCTGACAGGATACAACAAAATAGGGCCAAGGGATCCAAGAGGAGTCGGTGAAAGCCTCGAATTTGGCCACATTTTGCCCAAATTTCGACGTTTTGTATGGAAATTGAGCCAAAAACGGGGTTTTGTCGCCAAATCCGGTACTTGCCAGCGTCTCTGTTGATTGTCTTTGTCATTTTCGTGCTCAGCCTGATAGGTTACAACAGAATATGTCCAAAGGCTCCAAGAAATCTCGGTGAAAGGCTCCAATTTGACGAAATAATCACAGAATTGACATTACAAGCAAATTTAAAGCATTTCTGTGCATTTGTCGCAAAAATCGGTACTTACCACTGAATTGCTTGATGCCCTTGGGCATTTTTTTGCTCAGCCTGACAGGATACAACAGAATATGGCCAAGGGATCCAATGGGAGTCGGTGAAAGCCTCGAATTTGGCCACATTTGGCGCAAATTTCGACGTTTTGTATGGAAATTGAGCCAAAAACGGGGTTTTGTCGCCAAATCCGGTACTTGCCAGCCTCTCTGTTGATTGTCTTTGTCATTTTCGTGCTCAGCCTGACAGGATACAACAAAATAGGGCCAAGGGATCCAAGTGGAGTCGGTGAAAGCCTCGAATTTGGCCACATTTGGCCCAAATTTCGACGTTTTGTATGGAAATTGAGCCAAAAACGGGGTTTTGTCGCCAAATCCGGTACTTGCCAGCCTCTCTGTTGATTGTCTTTGTCATTTTCGTGCTCAGCCTGACAGGATACAACAAAATAGGGCCAAGGGATCCAAGAGGAGTCGGTGAAAGCCTCGAATTTGGCCTCATTTTGCCCAAATTTCGACGTTTTGTATGGAAATTGAGCCAAAAACGGGGTTTTGTCGCCAAATCCGGTACTTGCCAGCCTCTCTGTTGATTGTCTTTGTCATTTTCGTGCTCAGCCTGATAGGTTACAACAGAATATGTCCAAAGGCTCCAAGAAATCTCGGTGAAAGGCTCCAATTTGACGAAATAATCACAGAATTGACATTACAAGCAAATTCTAAGCATTTCTGTGCATTTGTCGCAAAAATCGGTACTTACCACTGAATTGCTTGATGCCCTTGGGCATTTTTTTGCTCAGCCTGACAGGATACAACAGAATATGGCCAAGGGATCCAATGGGAGTCGGTGAAAGCCTCGAATTTGGCCACATTTGGCGCAAATTTCGACGTTTTGTATGGAAATTGAGCCAAAAACGGGGTTTTGTCGCCAAATCCGGTACTTGCCAGCCTCTCTGTTGATTGTCTTTGTCATTTTCGTGCTCAGCCTGACAGGATACAACAAAATAGGGCCAAGGGATCGAAGAGGAGTCGGTGAAAGCCTCGAATTTGGCCACATTTGGCCCAAATTTCGACGTTTTGTATGGAAATTGAGCCAAATACGGGGTTTTGTCGCCAAATCCGGTACTTGCCAGCGTCTCTGTTGATTGTCTTTGTCATTTTCGTGCTCAGCCTGATAGGTTACAACAGAATATGTCCAAAGGCTCCAAGAAATCTCGGTGAAAGGCTCCAATTTGACGAAATAATCACAGAATTGACATTACAAGCAAATTCTAAGCATTTCTGTGCATTTGTCGCAAAAATCGGTACTTACCACTGAATTGCTTGATGTCCTTGGGCATTTTTTTGCTCAGCCTGACAGGATACAACAGAATATGGCCAAGGGATCCAATGGGAGTCGGTGAAAGCCTCGAATTTGGTCACATTTGGCCCAAATTTCGACGTTTTGTATGGAAATTGAGCCAAAAACGGGGTTTTGTCGCCAAATCCGGTACTTGCCAGCCTCTCTGTTGATTGTCTTTGTCATTTTCGTGCTCAGCCTGACAGGATACAACAAAATAGGGCCAAGGGATCCAAGAGGAGTCGGTGAAAGCCTCGAATTTGGCCACATTTTTTCCCAAATTTCGACGTTTTGTATGGAAATTGAGCCAAAAACGGGGTTTTGTCGCCAAATCCGGTACTTGCCAGCCTCTCTGTTGATTGTCTTTGTCATTTTCGTGCTCAGCCTGATAGGTTACAACAGAATATACCCAAAGGCTCCAAGAAATCTCGGTGAAAGGCTCCAATTTGACGAAATAATCACAGAATTGACATTACAAGCAAATTCTAAGCATTTCTGTGCATTTGTCGCAAAAATCGGTACTTACCACTGAATTGCTTGATGCCCTTGGGCATTTTTTTGCTCAGCCTGACAGGATACAACAGAATATGGCCAAGGGATCCAATGGGAGTCGGTGAAAGCCTCGAATTTGGCCACATTTGGCGCAAATTTCGACGTTTTGTATGGAAATTGAGCCAAAAACGGGGTTTTGTCGCCAAATCCGGTACTTGCCAGCCTCTCTGTTGATTGTCTTTGTCATTTTCGTGCTCAGCCTGACAGGATACAACAAAATAGGGCCAAGGGATCGAAGAGGAGTCGGTGAAAGCCTCGAATTTGGCCACATTTGGCCCAAATTTCGACGTTTTGTATGGAAATTGAGCCAAAAACGGGGTTTTGTCGCCAAATCCGGTACTTGCCAGCGTCTCTGTTGATTGTCTTTGTCATTTTCGTGCTCAGCCTGATAGGTTACAACAGAATATGTCCAAAGGCTCCAAGAAATCTCGGTGAAAGGCTCCAATTTGACGAAATAATCACAGAATTGACATTACAAGCAAATTCTAAGCATTTCTGTGCATTTGTCGCAAAAATCGGTACTTACCACTGAATTGCTTGATGCCCTTGGGCATTTTTTTGCTCAGCCTGACAGGATACAACAGAATATGGCCAAGGGATCCAATGGGAGTCGGTGAAAGCCTCGAATTTGGCCACATTTGGCGCAAATTTCGACGTTTTGTATGGAAATTGAGCCAAAAACGGGGTTTTGTCGCCAAATCCGGTACTTGCCAGCCTCTCTGTTGATTGTCTTTGTCATTTTCGTGCTCAGCCTGACAGGATACAACAAAATAGGGCCAAGGGATTCAAGAGGAGTCGGTGAAAGCCTCGAATTTGGCCACATTTGGCCCAAATTTCGACGTTTTGTATGGAAATTGAGCCAAAAACGGGGTTTTGTCGCCAAATCCGGTACTTGCCAGCGTCTCTGTTGATTGTCTTTGTCATTTTCGTGCTCAGCCTGATAGGTTACAACAGAATATGTCCAAAGGCTCCAAGAAATCTCGGTGAAAGGCTCCAATTTGACGAAATAATCACAGAATTGACATTACAAGCAAATTCTAAGCATTTCTGTGCATTTGTCGCAAAAATCGGTACTTACCACTAAATTGCTTGATGCCCTTGGGCATTTTTTTGCTCAGCCTGACAGGATACAACAGAATATGGCCAAGGGATCCAATGGGAGTCGGTGAAAGCCTCGAATTTGGCCACATTTGGCGCAAATTTCGACGTTTTGTATGGAAATTGAGCCAAAAACGGGGTTTTGTCGCCAAATCCGGTACTTGCCAGCCTCTCTGTTGATTGTCTTTGTCATTTTCGTGCTCAGCCTGACAGGATACAACAAAATAGGGCCAAGGGATCCAAGAGGAGTCGGTGAAAGCCTCGAATTTGGCCACATTTGGCCCAAATTTCGACGTTTTGTATGGAAATTGAGCCAAAAACGGGGTTTTGTCGCCAAATCCGGTACTTGCCAGCGTCTCTGTTGATTGTCTTTGTCATTTTCGTGCTCAGCCTGATAGGTTACAACAGAATATGTCCAAAGGCTCCAAGAAATCTCGGTGAAAGGCTCCAATTTGACGAAATAATCACAGAATTGACATTACAAGCAAATTTAAAGCATTTCTGTGCATTTGTCGCAAAAATCGGTACTTACCACTGAATTGCTTGATGCCCTTGGGCATTTTTTTGCTCAGCCTGACAGGATACAACAGAATATGGCCAAGGGATCCAATGGGAGTCGGTGAAAGCCTCGAATTTGGCCACATTTGGCGCAAATTTCGACGTTTTGTATTGAAATTGAGCCAAAAACGGGGTTTTGTCGCCAAATCCGATACTTGCCAGCCTCTCTGTTGATTGTCTTTGTCATTTTCGTGCTCAGCCTGACAGGATACAACAAAATAGGGCCAAGGGATCCAAGAGGAGTCGGTGAAAGCCTCGAATTTGGCCACATTTTGCCCAAATTTCGACGTTTTGTATGGAAATTGAGCCAAAAACGGGGTTTTGTCGCCAAATCCGGTACTTGCCAGCCTCTCTGTTGATTGTCTTTGTCATTTTCGTGCTCAGCCTGATAGGTTACAACAGAATATGTCCAAAGGCTCCAAGAAATCTCGGTGAAAGGCTCCAATTTGACGAAATAATCACAGAATTGACATTACAAGCAAATTCTAAGCATTTCTGTGCATTTGTCGCAAAAATCGGTACTTACCACTGAATTGCTTGATGCCCTTGGGCATTTTTTTGCTCAGCCTGACAGAATACAACAAAATAGGGCCAAGGGATCCAAGAGGAGTCGGTGAAAGCCTTGAATTTGGCCACATTTTGCCCAAATTTCGACGTTTTGTATGGAAATTGAGCCAAAAACGGGGTTTTGTCGCCAAATCCGGTACTTGCCAGCCTCTCTGTTGATTGTCTTTGTCATTTTCGTGCTCAGCCTGATAGGTTACAACAGAATATGTCCAAAGGCTCCAAGAAATCTCGGTGAAAGGCTCCAATTTGACGAAATAATCACAGAATTGACATTACAAGCAAATTCTAAGCATTTCTGTGCATTTGTCGCAAAAATCGGTACTTACCACTAAATTGCTTGATGCCCTTGGGCATTTTTTTGCTCAGCCTGACAGGATAAAACAGAATATGGCCAAGGGATCCAATGGGAGTTGGTGAAAGCCTCGAATTTGGCCACATTTGGCGCAAATTTCGACGTTTTGTATGGAAATTGAGCCAAAAACGGGGTTTTGTCGCCAAATCCGGTACTTGCCAGCCTCTCTGTTGATTGTCTTTGTCATTTTCGTGCTCAGCCTGACAGGATACAACAAAATAGGGCCAATGGATCCAAGAGGAGTCGGTGAAAGCCTCGAATTTGGCCATATTTGGCCCAAATTTCGACGTTTTGTATGGAAATTGAGCCAAAAACGGGGTTTTGTCGCCAAATCCGGTACTTGCCAGCGTCTCTGTTGATTGTTTTTGTCATTTTCGTGCTCAGCCTGATAGGTTACAACAGAATATGTCCAAAGGCTCCAAGAAATCTCGGTGAAAGGCTCCAATTTGACGAAATAATCACAGAATTGACATTACAAGCAAATTCTAAGCATTTCTGTGCATTTGTCGCAAAAATCGGTACTTACCACTGAATTGCTTGATGCCCTTGAGCATTTTTTTGCTCAGCCTGACAGGATACAACAGAATATGGCCAAGGGATCCAATGGGAGTCGGTGAAAGCCTCGAATTTGGCCACATTTGGCCCAAATTTCGACGTTTTGTATGGAAATTGAGCCAAAAACGGGGTTTTGTGGCCAAATCCGGTACTTGCCAGCCTCTCTGTTGATTGTCTTTGTCATTTTCGTGCTCAGCCTGACAGGATACAACAAAATAGGGCCAAGGGATCCAAGAGGAGTCGGTGAAAGCCTCGAATTTGGCCACATTTGGCCCAAATTTCGACGTTTTGTATGGAAATTGAGCCAAAAACGAGGTTTTGTCGCCAAATCCGGTACTTGCCAGCGTCTCTGTTGATTGTCTTTGTCATTTTCGTGCTCAGCCTGATAGGTTACAACAGAATATGTCCAAAGGCTCCAAGAAATCTCGGTGAAAGGCTCCAATTTGACGAAATAATCACAGAATTGACATTACAAGCAAATTCTAAGCATTTCTGTGCATTTGTCGCAAAAATCGGTACTTACCACTGAATTGCTTGATGCCCTTGGGCATTTTTTTGCTCAGCCTGACAGGATACAACAGAATATGGCCAAGGGATCCAATGGGAGTCGGTGAAAGCCTCGAATTTGGTCACATTTGGCCCAAATTTCGACGTTTTGTATGGAAATTGAGCCAAAAACGGGGTTTTGTCGCCAAATCCGGTACTTGCCAGCCTCTCTGTTGATTGTCTTTGTCATTTTCGTGCTCAGCCTGACAGGATACAACAAAATAGGGCCAAGGGATCCAAGAGGAGTCGGTGAAAGCCTCGAATTTGGCAACATTTGGCCCAAATTTCGACGTTTTGTATGGAAATTGAGCCAAAAACGAGGTTTTGTCGCCAAATCCGGTACTTGCCAGCGTCTCTGTTGATTGTCTTTGTCATTTTCGTGCTCAGCCTGATAGGTTACAACAGAATATGTCCAAAGGCTCCAAGAAATCTCGGTGAAAGGCTCCAATTTGACGAAATAATCACAGAATTGACATTACAAGCAAATTCTAAGCATTTCTGTGCATTTGTCGCAAAAATCGGTACTTACCACTGAATTGCTTGATGCCCTTGGGCATTTTTTTGCTCAGCCTGACAGGATACAACAGAATATGGCCAAGGGATCCAATGGGAGTCGGTGAAAGCCTCGAATTTGGTCACATTTGGCCCAAATTTCGACGTTTTGTATGGAAATTGAGCCAAAAACGGGGTTTTGTCGCCAAATCCGGTACTTGCCAGCCTCTCTGTTGATTGTCTTTGTCATTTTCGTGCTCAGCCTGACAGGATACAACAAAATAGGGCCAAGGGATCCAAGAGGAGTCGGTGAAAGCCTCGAATTTGGCCACATTTGGCCCAAATTTCGACGTTTTGTATGGATATTGAGCCAAAAACGGGGTTTTGTCGCCAAATCCGGTACTTGCCAGCGTCTCTGTTGATTGTCTTTGTCATTTTCGTGCTCAGCCTGATAGGTTACAACAGAATATGTCCAAAGGCTCCAAGAAATCTCGGTGAAAGGCTCCAATTTGACGAAATAATCACAGAATTGACATTACAAGCAAATTCTAAGCATTTCTGTGCATTTGTCGCAAAAATCGGTACTTACCACTGAATTGCTTGATGCCCTTGAGCATTTTTTTGCTCAGTTTGACAGGATACAACAGAATATGGCCAAGGGATCCAATGGGAGTCGGTGAAAGCCTCGAATTTGGCCACATTTGGCCCAAATTTCGACGTTTTGTATGGAAATTGAGCCAAAAACGGGGTTTTGTCGCCAAATCCGGTACTTGCCAGCCTCTCTGTTGATTGTCTTTGTCATTTTCGTGCTCAGCCTGACAGGATACAACAAAATAGGGCCAAGGGATCCAAGAGGAGTCGGTGAAAGCCTCGAATTTGGCCACATTTTGCCCAAATTTCGACGTTTTGTATGGAAATTGAGCCAAAAACGGGGTTTTGTCGCCAAATCCGGTACTTGCCAGCGTCTCTGTTGATTGTCTTTGTCATTTTCGTGCTCAGCCTGATAGGTTACAACAGAATATGTCCAAAGGCTCCAAGAAATCTCGGTGAAAGGCTCCAATTTGACGAAATAATCACAGAATTGACATTACAAGCAAATTTAAAGCATTTCTGTGCATTTGTCGCAAAAATCGGTACTTACCACTGAATTGCTTGATGCCCTTGGGCATTTTTTTGCTCAGCCTGACAGGATACAACAGAATATGGCCAAGGGATCCAATGGGAGTCGGTGAAAGCCTCGAATTTGGCCACATTTGGCGCAAATTTCGACGTTTTGTATGGAAATTGAGCCAAAAACGGGGTTTTGTCGCCAAATCCGGTACTTGCCAGCCTCTCTGTTGATTGTCTTTGTCATTTTCGTGCTCAGCCTGACAGGATACAACAAAATAGGGCCAAGGGATCCAAGTGGAGTCGGTGAAAGCCTCGAATTTGGCCACATTTGGCCCAAATTTCGACGTTTTGTATGGAAATTGAGCCAAAAACGGGGTTTTGTCGCCAAATCCGGTACTTGCCAGCCTCTCTGTTGATTGTCTTTGTCATTTTCGTGCTCAGCCTGACAGGATACAACAAAATAGGGCCAAGGGATCCAAGAGGAGTCGGTGAAAGCCTCGAATTTGGCCTCATTTTGCCCAAATTTCGACGTTTTGTATGGAAATTGAGCCAAAAACGAGGTTTTGTCGCCAAATCCGGTACTTGCCAGCGTCTCTGTTGATTGTCTTTGTCATTTTCGTGCTCAGCCTGATAGGTTACAACAGAATATGTCCAAAGGCTCCAAGAAATCTCGGTGAAAGGCTCCAATTTGACGAAATAATCACAGAATTGACATTACAAGCAAATTCTAAGCATTTCTGTGCATTTGTCGCAAAAATCGGTACTTACCACTGAATTGCTTGATGCCCTTGAGCATTTTTTTGCTCAGTTTGACAGGATACAACAGAATATGGCCAAGGGATCCAATGGGAGTCGGTGAAAGCCTCGAATTTGGCCACATTTGGCCCAAATTTCGACGTTTTGTATGGAAATTGAGCCAAAAACGGGGTTTTGTCGCCAAATCCGGTACTTGCCAGCCTCTCTGTTGATTGTCTTTGTCATTTTCGTGCTCAGCCTGACAGGATACAACAAAATAGGGCCAAGGGATCCAAGAGGAGTCGGTGAAAGCCTCGAATTTGGCCACATTTTGCCCAAATTTCGACGTTTTGTATGGAAATTGAGCCAAAAACGGGGTTTTGTCGCCAAATCCGGTACTTGCCAGCGTCTCTGTTGATTGTCTTTGTCATTTTCGTGCTCAGCCTGATAGGTTACAACAGAATATGTCCAAAGGCTCCAAGAAATCTCGGTGAAAGGCTCCAATTTGACGAAATAATCACAGAATTGACATTACAAGCAAATTTAAAGCATTTCTGTGCATTTGTCGCAAAAATCGGTACTTACCACTGAATTGCTTGATGCCCTTGGGCATTTTTTTGCTCAGCCTGACAGGATACAACAGAATATGGCCAAGGGATCCAATGGGAGTCGGTGAAAGCCTCGAATTTGGCCACATTTGGCGCAAATTTCGACGTTTTGTATGGAAATTGAGCCAAAAACGGGGTTTTGTCGCCAAATCCGGTACTTGCCAGCCTCTCTGTTGATTGTCTTTGTCATTTTCGTGCTCAGCCTGACAGGATACAACAAAATAGGGCCAAGGGATCCAAGTGGAGTCGGTGAAAGCCTCGAATTTGGCCACATTTGGCCCAAATTTCGACGTTTTGTATGGAAATTGAGCCAAAAACGGGGTTTTGTCGCCAAATCCGGTACTTGCCAGCCTCTCTGTTGATTGTCTTTGTCATTTTCGTGCTCAGCCTGACAGGATACAACAAAATAGGGCCAAGGGATCCAAGAGGAGTCGGTGAAAGCCTCGAATTTGGCCTCATTTTGCCCAAATTTCGACGTTTTGTATGGAAATTGAGCCAAAAACGAGGTTTTGTCGCCAAATCCGGTACTTGCCAGCGTCTCTGTTGATTGTCTTTGTCATTTTCGTGCTCAGCCTGATAGGTTACAACAGAATATGTCCAAAGGCTCCAAGAAATCTCGGTGAAAGGCTCCAATTTGACGAAATAATCACAGAATTGACATTACAAGCAAATTCTAAGCATTTCTGTGCATTTGTCGCAAAAATCGGTACTTACCACTGAATTGCTTGATGCCCTTGGGCATTTTTTTGCTCAGCCTGACAGGATACAACAGAATATGGCCAAGGGATCCAATGGGAGTCGGTGAAAGCCTCGAATTTGGTCACATTTGGCCCAAATTTCGACGTTTTGTATGGAAATTGAGCCAAAAACGGGGTTTTGTCGCCAAATCCGGTACTTGCCAGCCTCTCTGTTGATTGTCTTTGTCATTTTCGTGCTCAGCCTGACAGGATACAACAAAATAGGGCCAAGGGATCCAAGAGGAGTCGGTGAAAGCCTCGAATTTGGCCACATTTGGCCCAAATTTCGACGTTTTGTATGGAAATTGAGCCAAAAACGGGGTTTTGTCGCCAAATCCGGTACTTGCCAGCGTCTCTGTTGATTGTCTTTGTCATTTTCGTGCTCAGCCTGATAGGTTACAACAGAATATGTCCAAAGGCTCCAAGAAATCTCGGTGAAAGGCTCCAATTTGACGAAATAATCACAGAATTGACATTACAAGCAAATTCTAAGCATTTCTGTGCATTTGTCGCAAAAATCGGTACTTACCACTAAATTGCTTGATGCCCTTGGGCATTTTTTTGCTCAGCCTGACAGGATACAACAGAATATGGCCAAGGGATCCAATGGGAGTCGGTGAAAGCCTCGAATTTGGCCACATTTGGCGCAAATTTCGACGTTTTGTATGGAAATTGAGCCAAAAACGGGGTTTTGTCGCCAAATCCGGTACTTGCCAGCCTCTCTGTTGATTGTCTTTGTCATTTTCGTGCTCAGCCTGACAGGATACAACAAAATAGGGCCAAGGGATCCAAGAGGAGTCGGTGAAAGCCTCGAATTTGGCCACATTTGGCCCAAATTTCGACGTTTTGTATGGAAATTGAGCCAAAAACGGGGTTTTGTCGCCAAATCCGGTACTTGCCAGCGTCTCTGTTGATTGTCTTTGTCATTTTCGTGCTCAGCCTGATAGGTTACAACAGAATATGTCCAAAGGCTCCAAGAAATCTCGGTGAAAGGCTCCAATTTGACGAAATAATCACAGAATTGACATTACAAGCAAATTTAAAGCATTTCTGTGCATTTGTCGCAAAAATCGGTACTTACCACTGAATTGCTTGATGCCCTTGGGCATTTTTTTGCTCAGCCTGACAGGATACAACAGAATATGGCCAAGGGATCCAATGGGAGTCGGTGAAAGCCTCGAATTTGGCCACATTTGGCGCAAATTTCGACGTTTTGTATGGAAATTGAGCCAAAAACGGGGTTTTGTCGCCAAATCCGGTACTTGCCAGCCTCTCTGTTGATTGTCTTTGTCATTTTCGTGCTCAGCCTGACAGGATACAACAAAATAGGGCCAAGGGATCCAAGAGGAGTCGGTGAAAGCCTCGAATTTGGCCACATTTTGCCCAAATTTCGACGTTTTGTATGGAAATTGAGCCAAAAACGGGGTTTTGTCGCCAAATCCGGTACTTGCCAGCCTCTCTGTTGATTGTCTTTGTCATTTTCGTGCTCAGCCTGATAGGTTACAACAGAATATGTCCAAAGGCTCCAAGAAATCTCGGTGAAAGGCTCCAATTTGACGAAATAATCACAGAATTGACATTACAAGCAAATTCTAAGCATTTCTGTGCATTTGTCGCAAAAATCGGTACTTACCACTGAATTGCTTGATGCCCTTGGGCATTTTTTTGCTCAGCCTGACAGAATACAACAAAATAGGGGCAAGGGATCCAAGAGGAGTCGGTGAAAGCCTTGAATTTGGCCACATTTTGCCCAAATTTCGACGTTTTGTATGGAAATTGAGCCAAAAACAGGGTTTTGTCGCCAAATCCGGTACTTGCCAGCCTCTCTGTTGATTGTCTTTGTCATTTTCGTGCTCAGCCTGATAGGTTACAACAGAATATGTCCAAAGGCTCCAAGAAATCTCGGTGAAAGGCTCCAATTTGACGAAATAATCACAGAATTGACATTACAAGCAAATTCTAAGCATTTCTGTGCATTTGTCGCAAAAATCGGTACTTACCACTAAATTGCTTGATGCCCTTGGGCATTTTTTTGCTCAGCCTGACAGGATAAAACAGAATATGGCCAAGGGATCCAATGGGAGTCGGTGAAAGCCTCGAATTTGGCCACATTTGGCGCAAATTTCGACGTTTTGTATGGAAATTGAGCCAAAAACGGGGTTTTGTCGCCAAATCCGGTACTTGCCAGCCTCTCTGTTGATTGTCTTTGTCATTTTCGTGCTCAGCCTGACAGGATACAACAAAATAGGGCCAAGGGATCCAAGAGGAGTCGGTGAAAGCCTCGAATTTGGCCACATTTGGCCCAAATTTCGACGTTTTGTATGGAAATTGAGCCAAAAACGGGGTTTTGTCGCCAAATCCGGTACTTGCCAGCGTCTCTGTTGATTGTTTTTGTCATTTTCGTGCTCAGCCTGATAGGTTACAACAGAATATGTCCAAAGGCTCCAAGAAATCTCGGTGAAAGGCTCCAATTTGACGAAATAATCACAGAATTGACATTACAAGCAAATTCTAAGCATTTCTGTGCATTTGTCGCAAAAATCGGTACTTACCACTGAATTGCTTGATGCCCTTGAGCATTTTTTTGCTCAGCCTGACAGGATACAACAGAATATGGCCAAGGGATCCAATGGGAGTCGGTGAAAGCCTCGAATTTGGCCACATTTGGCCCAAATTTCGACGTTTTGTATGGAAATTGAGCCAAAAACGGGGTTTTGTGGCCAAATCCGGTACTTGCCAGCCTCTCTGTTGATTGTCTTTGTCATTTTCGTGCTCAGCCTGACAGGATACAACAAAATAGGGCCAAGGGATCCAAGAGGAGTCGGTGAAAGCCTCGAATTTGGCCACATTTGGCCCAAATTTCGACGTTTTGTATGGAAATTGAGCCAAAAACGAGGTTTTGTCGCCAAATCCGGTACTTGCCAGCGTCTCTGTTGATTGTCTTTGTCATTTTCGTGCTCAGCCTGATAGGTTACAACAGAATATGTCCAAAGGCTCCAAGAAATCTCGGTGAAAGGCTCCAATTTGACGAAATAATCACAGAATTGACATTACAAGCAA
Organism: Hydra viridissima; assembly: GCF_058129835.1. Taxonomy (NCBI): domain Eukaryota; kingdom Metazoa; phylum Cnidaria; class Hydrozoa; order Anthoathecata; family Hydridae; genus Hydra; species Hydra viridissima. Next base: position 205,990 of record NW_028324323.1, read on the forward strand.
ATTCTAAGCATTTCTGTGCATTTGTCGCAAAAATCGGTACTTACCACTGAATTGCTTGATGCCCTTGGGCATTTTTTTGCTCAGCCTGACAGGATACAACAGAATATGGCCAAGGGATCCAATGGGAGTCGGTGAAAGCCTCGAATTTGGCCACATTTGGCGCAAATTTCGACGTTTTGTATGGAAATTGAGCCAAAAACGGGGTTTTGTCGCCAAATCCGGTACTTGCCAGCCTCTCTGTTGATTGTCTTTGTCATTTTCGTGCTCAGCCTGACAGGATACAACAAAATAGGGCCAAGGGATCCAAGAGGAGTCGGTGAAAGCCTCGAATTTGGCCACATTTTGCCCAAATTTCGACGTTTTGTATGGAAATTGAGCCAAAAACGGGGTTTTGTCGCCAAATCCGGTACTTGCCAGCCTCTCTGTTGATTGTCTTTGTCATTTTCGTGCTCAGCCAGATAGGTTACAACAGAATATGTCCAAAGGCTCCAAGAAATCTCGGTGAAAGGCTCCAATTTGACGAAATAATCACAGAATTGACATTACAAGCAAATTCTAAGCATTTCTGTGCATTTGTCGCAAAAATCGGTACTTACCACTGAATTGCTTGATGCCCTTGGGCATTTTTTTGCTCAGCCTGACAGGATACAACAGAATATGGCCAAGGGATCCAATGGGAGTCGGTGAAAGCCTCGAATTTGGTCACATTTGGCCCAAATTTCGACGTTTTGTATGGAAATTGAGCCAAAAACGGGGTTTTGTCGCCAAATCCGGTACTTGCCAGCCTCTCTGTTGATTGTCTTTGTCATTTTCGTGCTCAGCCTGACAGGATACAACAAAATAGGGCCAAGGGATCCAAGAGGAGTCGGTGAAAGCCTCGAATTTGGCCACATTTTTTCCCAAATTTCGACGTTTTGTATGGAAATTGAGCCAAAAACGGGGTTTTGTCGCCAAATCCGGTACTTGCCAGCCTCTCTGTTGATTGTCTTTGTCATTTTCGTGCTCAGCCTGATAGGTTACAACAGAATATGTCCAAAGGCTCCAAGAAATCTCGGTGAAAGGCTCCAATTTGACGAAATAATCACAGAATTGACATTACAAGCAAATTCTAAGCATTTCTGTGCATTTGTCGCAAAAATCGGTACTTACCACTGAATTGCTTGATGCCCTTGGGCATTTTTTTGCTCAGCCTGACAGGATACAACAGAATATGGCCAAGGGATCCAATGGGAGTCGGTGAAAGCCTCGAATTTGGCCACATTTGGCGCAAATTTCGACGTTTTGTATGGAAATTGAGCAAAAAACGGGGTTTTGTCGCCAAATCCGGTACTTGCCAGCCTCTCTGTTGATTGTCTTTGTCATTTTCATGCTCAGCCTGAATGGATACAACAAAATAGGGCCAAGGGATCCAAGAGGAGTCGGTGAAAGCCTCGAATTTGGCCACATTTGGCCCAAATTTCGACGTTTTGAATGGAAATTGAGCCAAAAACGGGGTTTTGTCGCCAAATCCGGTACTTGCCAGCGTCTCTGTTGATTGTCTTTGTCATTTTCGTGCTCAGCCTGATAGGTTACAACAGAATATGTCCAAAGGCTCCAAGAAATCTCGGTGAAAGGCTCCAATTTGACGAAATAATCACAGAATTGACATTACAAGCAAATTCTAAGCATTTCTGTGCATTTGTCGCAAAAATCGGTACTTACCACTGAATTGCTTGATGCCCTTGGGCATTTTTTTGCTCAGCCTGACAGGATACAACAGAATATGGCCAAGGGATCCAATGGGAGTCGGTGAAAGCCTCGAATTTGGCCACATTTGGCCCAAATTTCGACGTTTTGTATGGAAATTGAGCCAAAAACGGGGTTTTGTCGCCAAATCCGGTACTTGCCAGCCTCTCTGTTGATTGTCTTTGTCATTTTCGTGCTCAGCCTGACAGGATACAACAAAATAGGGCCAAGGGATCCAAGAGGAGTCGGTGAAAGCCTCGAATTTGGCCACATTTGGCCCAAATTTCGACGTTTTGTATGGAAATTGAGCCAAAAACGGGGTTTTGTCGCCAAATCCGGTACTTGCCAGCGTCTCTGTTGATTGTCTTTGTCATTTTCGTGCTCAGCCTGATAGGTTACAACAGAATATGTCCAAAGGCTCCAAGAAATCTCGGTGAAAGGCTCCAATTTGACGAAATAATCACAGAATTGACATTACAAGCAAATTCTAAGCACTTCTGTGCATTTGTCGCAAAAATCGGTACTTACCACTAAATTGCTTGATGCCCTTGGGCATTTTTTTGCTCAGCCTGACAGGATACAACAGAATATGGCCAAGGGATCCAATGGGAGTCGGTGAAAGCCTCGAATTTGGCCACATTTGGCGCAAATTTCGACGTTTTGTATGGAAATTGAGCCAAAAACGGGGTTTTGTCGCCAAATCCGGTACTTGCCAGCCTCTCTGTTGATTGTCTTTGTCATTTTCGTGCTCAGCCTGACAGGATACAACAAAATAGGGCCAAGGGATCCAAGAGGAGTCGGTGAAAGCCTCGAATTTGGCCACATTTGGCCCAAATTTCGACGTTTTGTATGGAAATTGAGCCAAAAACGGGGTTTTGTCGCCAAATCCGGTACTTGCCAGCGTCTCTGTTGATTGTCTTTGTCATTTTCGTGCTCAGCCTGATAGGTTACAACAGAATATGTCCAAAGGCTCCAAGAAATCTCGGTGAAAGGCTCCAATTTGACGAAATAATCACAGAATTGACATTACAAGCAAATTTAAAGCATTTCTGTGCATTTGTCGCAAAAATCGGTACTTACCACTGAATTGCTTGATGCCCTTGGGCATTTTTTTGCTCAGCCTGACAGGATACAACAGAATATGGCCAAGGGATCCAATGGGAGTCGGTGAAAGCCTCGAATTTGGCCACATTTGGCGCAAATTTCGACGTTTTGTATGGAAATTGAGCCAAAAACGGGGTTTTGTAGCCAAATCCGGTACTTGCCAGCCTCTCTGTTGATTGTCTTTGTCATTTTCGTGCTCAGCCTGACAGGATACAACAAAATAGGGCCAAGGGATCCAAGAGGAGTCGGTGAAAGCCTCGAATTTGGCCACATTTTGCCCAAATTTCGACGTTTTGTATGGAAATTGAGCCAAAAACGGGGTTTTGTCGCCAAATCCGGTACTTGCCAGCCTCTCTGTTGATTGTCTTTGTCATTTTCGTGCTCAGCCTGATAGGTTACAACAGAATATGTCCAAAGGCTCCAAGAAATCTCGGTGAAAGGCTCCAATTTGACGAAATAATCACAGAATTGACATTACAAGCAAATTCTAAGCATTTCTGTGCATTTGTCGCAAAAATCGGTACTTACCACTGAATTGCTTGATGCCCTTGGGCATTTTTTTGCTCAGCCTGACAGGATACAACAGAATATGGCCAAGGGATCCAATGGGAGTCGGTGAAAGCCTCGAATTTGGCCACATTTGGCGCAAATTTCGACGTTTTGTATGGAAATTGAGCCAAAAACGGGGTTTTGTCGCCAAATCCGGTACTTGCCAGCCTCTCTGTTGATTGTCTTTGTCATTTTCGTGCTCAGCCTGACAGGATACAACAAAATAGGGCCAAGGGATCCAAGTGGAGTCGGTGAAAGCCTCGAATTTGGCCACATTTGGCCCAAATTTCGACGTTTTGTATGGAAATTGAGCCAAAAACGGGGTTTTGTCGCCAAATCCGGTACTTGCCAGCCTCTCTGTTGATTGTCTTTGTCATTTTCGTGCTCAGCCTGACAGGATACAACAAAATAGGGCCAAGGGATCCAAGAGGAGTCGGTGAAAGCCTCGAATTTGGCCTCATTTTGCCCAAATTTCGACGTTTTGTATGGAAATTGAGCCAAAAACGGGGTTTTGTCGCCAAATCCGGTACTTGCCAGCCTCTCTGTTGATTGTCTTTGTCATTTTCGTGCTCAGCCTGATAGGTTACAACAGAATATGTCCAAAGGCTCCAAGAAATCTCGGTGAAAGGCTCCAATTTGACGAAATAATCACAGAATTGACATTACAAGCAAATTCTAAGCATTTCTGTGCATTTGTCGCAAAAATCGGTACTTACCACTGAATTGCTTGATGCCCTTGGGCATTTTTTTGCTCAGCCTGACAGGATACAACAGAATATGGCCAAGGGATCCAATGGGAGTCGGTGAAAGCCTCGAATTTGGCCACATTTGGCGCAAATTTCGACGTTTTGTATGGAAATTGAGCCAAAAACGGGGTTTTGTCGCCAAATCCGGTACTTGCCAGCCTCTCTGTTGATTGTCTTTGTCATTTTCGTGCTCAGCCTGACAGGATACAACAAAATAGGGCCAAGGGATCGAAGAGGAGTCGGTGAAAGCCTCGAATTTGGCCACATTTGGCCCAAATTTCGACGTTTTGTATGGAAATTGAGCCAAAAACGGGGTTTTGTCGCCAAATCCGGTACTTGCCAGCGTCTCTGTTGATTGTCTTTGTCATTTTCGTGCTCAGCCTGATAGGTTACAACAGAATATGTCCAAAGGCTCCAAGAAATCTCGGTGAAAGGCTCCAATTTGACGAAATAATCACAGAATTGACATTACAAGCAAATTCTAAGCATTTCTGTGCATTTGTCGCAAAAATCGGTACTTACCACTGAATTGCTTGATGCCCTTGGGCATTTTTTTGCTCAGCCTGACAGGATACAACAGAATATGGCCAAGGGATCCAATGGGAGTCGGTGAAAGCCTCGAATTTGGTCACATTTGGCCCAAATTTCGACGTTTTGTATGGAAATTGAGCCAAAAACGGGGTTTTGTCGCCAAATCCGGTACTTGCCAGCCTCTCTGTTGATTGTCTTTGTCATTTTCGTGCTCAGCCTGACAGGATACAACAAAATAGGGCCAAGGGATCCAAGAGGAGTCGGTGAAAGCCTCGAATTTGGCCACATTTTTTCCCAAATTTCGACGTTTTGTATGGAAATTGAGCCAAAAACGGGGTTTTGTCGCCAAATCCGGTACTTGCCAGCCTCTCTGTTGATTGTCTTTGTCATTTTCGTGCTCAGCCTGATAGGTTACAACAGAATATGTCCAAAGGCTCCAAGAAATCTCGGTGAAAGGCTCCAATTTGACGAAATAATCACAGAATTGACATTACAAGCAAATTCTAAGCATTTCTGTGCATTTGTCGCAAAAATCGGTACTTACCACTGAATTGCTTGATGCCCTTGGGCATTTTTTTGCTCAGCCTGACAGGATACAACAGAATATGGCCAAGGGATCCAATGGGAGTCGGTGAAAGCCTCGAATTTGGCCACATTTGGCGCAAATTTCGACGTTTTGTATGGAAATTGAGCCAAAAACGGGGTTTTGTCGCCAAATCCGGTACTTGCCAGCCTCTCTGTTGATTGTCTTTGTCATTTTCGTGCTCAGCCTGACAGGATACAACAAAATAGGGCCAAGGGATCCAAGAGGAGTCGGTGAAAGCCTCGAATTTGGCCACATTTTGCCCAAATTTCGACGTTTTGTATGGAAATTGAGCCAAAAACGGGGTTTTGTCGCCAAATCCGGTACTTGCCAGCCTCTCTGTTGATTGTCTTTGTCATTTTCGTGCTCAGCCTGATAGGTTACAACAGAATATGTCCAAAGGCTCCAAGAAATCTCGGTGAAAGGCTCCAATTTGACGAAATAATCACAGAATTGACATTACAAGCAAATTCTAAGCATTTCTGTGCATTTGTCGCAAAAATCGGTACTTACCACTGAATTGCTTGATGCCCTTGGGCATTTTTTTGCTCAGCCTGACAGAATACAACAAAATAGGGCCAAGGGATCCAAGAGGAGTCGGTGAAAGCCTTGAATTTGGCCACATTTTGCCCAAATTTCGACGTTTTGTATGGAAATTGAGCCAAAAACGGGGTTTTGTCGCCAAATCCGGTACTTGCCAGCCTCTCTGTTGATTGTCTTTGTCATTTTCGTGCTCAGCCTGATAGGTTACAACAGAATATGTCCAAAGGCTCCAAGAAATCTCGGTGAAAGGCTCCAATTTGACGAAATAATCACAGAATTGACATTACAAGCAAATTCTAAGCATTTCTGTGCATTTGTCGCAAAAATCGGTACTTACCACTAAATTGCTTGATGCCCTTGGGCATTTTTTTGCTCAGCCTGACAGGATAAAACAGAATATGGCCAAGGGATCCAATGGGAGTCGGTGAAAGCCTCGAATTTGGCCACATTTGGCGCAAATTTCGACGTTTTGTATGGAAATTGAGCCAAAAACGGGGTTTTGTCGCCAAATCCGGTACTTGCCAGCCTCTCTGTTGATTGTCTTTGTCATTTTCGTGCTCAGCCTGACAGGATACAACAAAATAGGGCCAAGGGATCCAAGAGGAGTCGGTGAAAGCCTCGAATTTGGCCACATTTGGCCCAAATTTCGACGTTTTGTATGGAAATTGAGCCAAAAACGGGGTTTTGTCGCCAAATCCGGTGTTTGCCAGCGTCTCTGTTGATTGTTTTTGTCATTTTCGTGCTCAGCCTGATAGGTTACAACAGAATATGTCCAAAGGCTCCAAGAAATCTCGGTGAAAGGCTCCAATTTGACGAAATAATCACAGAATTGACATTACAAGCAAATTCTAAGCATTTCTGTGCATTTGTCGCAAAAATCGGTACTTACCACTGAATTGCTTGATGCCCTTGAGCATTTTTTTGCTCAGCCTGACAGGATACAACAGAATATGGCCAAGGGATCCAATGGGAGTCGGTGAAAGCCTCGAATTTGGCCACATTTGGCCCAAATTTCGACGTTTTGTATGGAAATTGAGCCAAAAACGGGGTTTTGTGGCCAAATCCGGTACTTGCCAGCCTCTCTGTTGATTGTCTTTGTCATTTTCGTGCTCAGCCTGACAGGATACAACAAAATAGGGCCAAGGGATCCAAGAGGAGTCGGTGAAAGCCTCGAATTTGGCCACATTTGGCCCAAATTTCGACGTTTTGTATGGAAATTGAGCCAAAAACGAGGTTTTGTCGCCAAATCCGGTACTTGCCAGCGTCTCTGTTGATTGTCTTTGTCATTTTCGTGCTCAGCCTGATAGGTTACAACAGAATATGTCCAAAGGCTCCAAGAAATCTCGGTGAAAGGCTCCAATTTGACGAAATAATCACAGAATTGACATTACAAGCAAATTCTAAGCATTTCTGTGCATTTGTCGCAAAAATCGGTACTTACCACTGAATTGCTTGATGCCCTTGAGCATTTTTTTGCTCAGTTTGACAGGATACAACAGAATATGGCCAAGGGATCCAATGGGAGTCGGTGAAAGCCTCGAATTTGGCCACATTTGGCCCAAATTTCGACGTTTTGTATGGAAATTGAGCCAAAAACGGGGTTTTGTCGCCAAATCCGGTACTTGCCAGCCTCTCTGTTGATTGTCTTTGTCATTTTCGTGCTCAGCCTGACAGGATACAACAAAAT